>NW_025957456.1:0-43548 GCF_023159225.1 Perognathus longimembris pacificus
TAAGGGCTTCGATTCTCTCTGAGCTCTTTTGTTCAAGTCCAGTACTCTATCACTTTGAGCCACAATGCCACTTCTGGTTTTCTGGTGGTTAATTGGAGATAAGAGTCCTACAGACTTTCCTGCTCAGACTAGCTTTTGATCTGTGATCATCAGATCTCAAGCTCATGAATAGCTAAATGTACTGGTGTGAACCACTAATGCCTGGCTGATATATTCTTGTGACCTATGTGTTAACAATTTCAAGCCTTTTTATTTGTTATTGGAGACATATGAAATGTAAGTTCTCCTGGGACAGTGTTCTAATATTTACATGTAGGCCAAATACATATTGGCTGCTAAATCTTTTGGAAGAGCCAATTAAAAATTTTCAAAACTGAATAAGTTGGTTAAGATTGCTCCTTTCCCAGCTCTCTTTTGCCCCTTTTCCTGCCTTCTGTCTTTCAATCAGGCTGATTATCTTGCAACGACTCTTTCTAACTTTAGACTCAAAAGAAAAGCTCTAAATTACTATGAATTGGAGATGATTTATGAAATTATACTTGAGTTACTGTCTGATTGAATGTAGTGGTCTTTAATACAGATGTTCCCATCCTTTTGACATCGCCAGCCATCCTTTTCTGAAGGATGAATGGAAAGGTGCGAAGAAGAAGACCATGGGAAGTGTTGCATTCAAAGTGTCATTCCAGGAGCAGGGAAGGTATTAGTTCTATTGTGCAATGAAAGGTTTGAATCACCCACATGGCATTTTTGTTGAGATTTATAGGAAATATTGGAAAAGCAGAACCATTCTAGAGTATGGCAAGCCAAGAAAATAGAAAATCTGCCTGATAAAGGAGAATTCTGAGTGGGTAGCCATATTGAGGAAATAATGACAATGTTTGCTAATGTATGGTAGGTCATTTCTACTACCCAACAAACTTTGCCCAAGAGTAGAAGTGAGTAGGGAATAAATCTCTATTGAAAATAAGAAGTCCTCCACCACACACATGGTTGCTTCAAATAACTTTCTTTTATGTGCTGGCCTCATCATCCTTGATAGAATTCAGCAGTTAGCAGTAGAGATCAGTTCTTGCCTAGAACACCCTTAACTAACTTCCATCCTGAAACAACTTCTAAAGTCCAGAATGTTCCCTTCCTAAGCTTATTCTAGTCTTTTGAGATCTTGCTGAATTTTTAAATTGTGATGTTTCTTGCTCAGCACGTTCAATAAAACCCACTTGTGAAAGAAGTGCCCCCATCCCTCAAGAAAGACTCACATGATAAGTACAATCTTAAGTACCAATTATGTGTCAAGCCTGTGCTAGGCACACGCAGTCTTTTGTTGAGAGTTGATCATCTGGGGGGCTGGGGATATGGCCTAGTGGCAAGAGAGCTTGTATACATGAGGACCTGGGTTCGATTCCCCAGCACCACATATACAGAAAACGGCCAGAAGTGGCGCTGTGGCTCAAGTGGCAAGGTGCTAGCCTTGAGCAAAAGAAAGCCAGGGACAGTGCTCAGGCCCTGAGTCCAAGGCCCAGGACTGGCCAAAAAAAAAAAAAAAAAAACAAACAAACAGAGTTGATCATCTGGGAGATCTTGTAATGACAGTGCAATGTTAGCAGGTGTGTGTAGAAGCAGGGTATATGGAGGAAAAAACTGATGGATCTGTATTTTTCCCTGTGAGTTGAAGGAAATGTGGAGTGAAGGGAAAGGAAACAGTCACATGACTACTTGGCTCAAGGCTCTGTAGAAAGACCTTTGGCATTTTGTTAGGAGATTGATGGTCGGGCAACAACTAGGCCCATTGTTACTGTACAACCCTTCTGCATGACTGGCCTTTTAAATCAACTTTCTGGAGAGCAGCTTGATATTGCAGGCTATTTGAAATTTTGCCTGGGATTGAATTAAAATGTCCATTTCTTGGAATTTTTTAAAATAGAATACATGAGACAGAATCATCATGAATTTTGAAAAATAACTTTTGGCATAAAGACCACTTTTTTGCGAGCAGAGGCAGATCTGGTGTCTGGTCAGCTTCTCTTCCCTCGGGTGCCTCTGTGGGGCCACATTCACGGTCTTTCTCATGGGTGGTCAGATGTTACAATGGGCATCCCACATCCCTGTCTTGCTTTGGGCCTGGACACACTGATCTTTTTGTTACAATAGGGTTGGTCACCTCGAACTCAACCCTGTGAAAGGTCTGAAGAAATGTGGTTGGAGATGAGAAGCACGTGACAGACAGCTGTCAGTTCAAATCTGGTTCAGTGTCAGGGTTGAACGGAACGACAGGATTATGGTCCCTGGGAAGAGCTCACGGGTTTGGGGTGGGGGGCGGTCGATTCTCAGGGCCAAGGGACACATGGAGTTCTCCACTGTGTTTCATTACACTATACACAATATGCAGCACTTGATTCCCAAGTCCTTGATGGTGAGTGGAGGTTGATTTTTACTTGCTCTCCTGTTGGTTTGGCTGTTTGGTTGGCAGGCTTTAAATGCCCTTTTGTATGGTGATGAAAAAGGGCTTTGGTAAAACATAAGTTTCATGAAGGGAGCCATTGTGTACACGTGTACCTTTGTTATGTCCAAGTCGCAAGAAGACCATCAAGAAAACCACCGAGAGCCAGATGTTCTGAGATGCAAAAGCAAGGCTTTACTCAGGTGGGCTGCAGTGGTCTTCTTGGTGGTCTTCTCGCGACTTGGGCATAACAGTTCGCATTTTGTCTGGATTACCCCCAGAGACCACTGAGACCCCAGACCTGAAGGTAAGAAAACAGCACTGTTGATTTGTCTTGTCCTGTCATTTGTCTGTTCGTCTGCTTTGCTTTCACTTTTCTTCTTGAGAACGGCCATTCCAACTCATATTTCTTGAAGGGGTTGTCGAAGCAGACGCCCTTGCACAGCAATCCTGGAGGAACTGGGAGTCATCACAGATCTTCCACCCTCGAAGGGGGACCCCGAGAACCCTGCCTTGATATGAGTAGTGTGCAAGTCAGTTCGGTTTTTGGCCAGAACTGACCGGGAGGGTCTCCTAACCGAGGCTCAACCTGCCCAACTTGATCTTGGGTCTGCTCCTTCTGTTCCTTCACAGGAGTCAGCTGATCAACTTGGGAGATCTCCAGTTTGTAAGTCTTTTAAATATCAGGCCTGTGTGTATTGTTTTTTCTCTTTTATTGAAATTGTTTTACCTCTTGTTACTTTGTGGACTGAACAACTGACGAGACTCAAAGCCATGGGCAATGTTCCTTCCACTGCCCTGGACTTGACTTTAGCCCACTGGAAGGAAGTTACTCACAATAATAGTGTAGAGATCAAGAAAGGGAAGTGGGTGACTCTCTACTCTTCTGAGTGGCCCATTTTCGATCTGGGGTGGCCACCAGAAAGGACGTTGACTTGAGTACAATTCTCATAGTAGAGGACTATGGTTTTAATTCCTTACATAGCATGTTGTGGATTCTTTCTTGTTGTTATTTTTTGTGGGGCATGAATGCAGGTGCTGTCCCTGAGTTCAGTCACTTTCTTCCTCTCTCTGTCTCTCTTTTCCTCTCTTTCTTTTCTCCTTCCTTCCTTCCTTCCTTCCTTCCTTCCTTCCTTCCTTCCTTCCTTGCTTGCTTGCTTTCTTCCTTCCTTCCTTCCTTCCTTCCTTCCTTCCTTCCTTCCTTCTTCCTTCCTTCCTTCCTTCCTTCTTTGCCAGTCCCGGACTCAGGTCCTGAGTAGTGTCCCTGGCTTTAGTTTTTGTTCAAGGCTAGCACACTAGCACTTAATCCACTGCTCCAATTCTTTCTTTTTCTATATATATGTTGCTGAGGAATTGAACCAAGGGCTTCATATATACAAGGCAAACACTCTACCAGTAGGCTACATTCCAAGCTCTTCTCCTTTCTTTTCAAGGCTAGTGCTCTGTCACTTTGAGCCACAGTGCCACTTCCAGGTTTTTGTTTTTGTAGTTAATTGGAGATGAGACTCTTTAACAGACATTCTTGTCCTCAGTGGCATTAAACCACGATCCTCAAAGCTCAGACTCCTGAGTAGCTAGGATGACAGACAGGCATGAGCCACCAGCACCCTGCACATTGGGACACTTCTAAAATGTAGATCTTATGCTTAAATACCTCTTCTCCACTGCTTGATGGAAGGAGCCCAACTTGACTCCATCCTCTTTTTAATTTTCTCAATGCTTATAGTATTCTACAGACTTGTTCTCTTCCTGCTTTTCTGTCTCTGTCTCTTCTTCCTGGAATCTTCCCCATTCGTGTATGCATGTCAAATGGCTACCCATCCTTAATGACCTACTCAGATGTCAACTTGAAATGATGAGTCTTCTATCAAATCTTCTAGAAGCTGTGCTAGTACTGGTTATATTGCTCTTCCTAATAATGCCACACAATTCACTCCCGGTTTTTTTTCTGAGCTGGGCTGTCTCCATAGTGTCTTCCTGTATAGCACATTTGTATCAGAGTTCTATGGAGAGTTGGGAAACAGATCTCAATGAACTCGTGTTCCAATAGGAGGTGATTTGGTTCATCCTAGCTGATATCACTATTGTCTGTAGCTATTAGATAATGGGGTTGGGTTCAAGGAATTCCAAATGTCATTCTTGCCTTCAAATTTGGCCTTGTAAAACAATTTATTTTAATAGTAGGACATGGAAAGTTTACATGTTGTTCTAGTTTGTTAAATAGAGATACTGTGATTCTTTTTTTTTAACTTTAAGTCTTTGTACAAAGGAGTTGTATTCACCATATCAGTTGAGTACAATTCATCCCCTTCCTTCATTCTCCTCATCTCTCCTAACCCATGGCTTGCCTCAGTTTTCTTAACCTTAAAAGATATGTACAAAGTACACCACGTGTGGGTAGAGAATGTTACAGGTTGAACAATACTGAAACATATTGCATCTGAGAATGAAGATGGCAAAACAAAACTCAGTGAAAGCTATTGAATAATAGGGGTTGAGAGGGCAGAGAATGTGAGAGTAAAGGAAGGGTTAATTTCACATACTTTATCATCAATTGTAAAATCTCTTTTAAAAGGTGCTAAATTGAAGAGTTCTTTTTCTGCAAGTAGTGTTTGCAGTAAAAACGTTGTTAGAATTTTGAGATGATTTTTCCCCTTTTTTTGTATTAAATTTAGTACAAATATTGTAAAAGTTAAATAATTTTTCCCCAGACTCTCAATGTTCCATCTTATAATATGAAATAGAAAGGAAATCAGCATGCAGAATAACTATCTTGCCCAGTGTTGAAAACATTACATATATAAAAAATGTACTCCCTGGAAAGACACTAGTCAAATTTCCCTTCTACAAATTTGAGGATATATCATGTAACATTAATATTTAATATAATTAATTGCTGAGTTTTAGTAAATGTTGGCCTCCAGTGAGAAAATCCCAGATGGTAGGTGGGATTTTCACATTACAGTGAGTACAGTGTTGAAGTTGACATATTTGGTCTCCTGGGTATCCTTTATCACTTACTGCAAGAACTCCACTCACCTAATTTTCTTTAGCAAGGGAAAAACTATTCTCTTGAATAGACACTTAGGTCAGAGAAAATAAGGTCAAAAGAAGTAGTTTCAGTTAGGTTAAGTAGAATTTGGTACACTCAGCATTTTCTCTTCCAATTTTTTTCTAGCAGCCAGTATTATTTTCATTGACCTTCATGGTTTCAGGGGAAGGTGGTCATTTCCAGGAAGGTCCCACCCTGGTGCAAAATGGTCTCCTTGTAAGGGCAGAAGTCCTGTGGGGCCTCATTCATTGTTGTGGCTTAGTAAAACCTGGGCTGGCCTTGCAGGGAAAGCACGCCCTGTTTAGCATTTACTCTACTTTGCTCATTCATACTAGGGTATCATGATGAACACCTAGTCTTTTTCTGTTTCATTAATTATTGAATTAGGTTTGCGTGTATCTTTACATGTTTCATTTTAGAGTATGTTGTGCCTGTTGGGTGCTTAATTCAGGGCCTGGGAGTGGTCTGATTTTTTCTTTTTTAAATCAAGGCTAGTGCTCTACCACATGAGCCACAGATCTACTTCCAGGCTTTTTCTTTTTGGCTGGTTACTTGGTGATAACAGGCTCACAGTCTTTAAGGCTAGTGCTGGCTTTAAACAGCAACCCTCAGTTCTCAGCCTCCTGAGTAGCTGGTGTAAGCATGAGCCAATGGTGCCTAGCATATTTTGTTAGTTTTTGAGAAATAGATTATATAGGTTAATCGAAAAGCATATAAAAATTATTTCTCCTAATTCTTGAACGAAACTGCTTAAGAAGAAGTACTTCCAGGGCTGGGGATATAGCCTAGTGGCAAGAGTGCCTGCCTCGGATACACGAGGCCCTAGGTTCGATTCCCCAGCACCACATATACAGAAAACGTCCAGAAGCGGCGCTGTGGCTCAGGTGGCAGAGTGCTAGCCTTGAGCTGGAAGAAGCCAGGGACAGGCCCAGGACTGGCCAAAAAAAAAAAAAAAAAAAAAGAAGTACTTCCAGAATTGGTATCTTGTGTGTTATGGAGTGGTGGTCTATGTCTATGCATGCCAGTGGCTTGTTCGGTTTGCTTTGCCTTCTTGAATACTAGACATAGCTTTCCAACTTCAACAGCCATATTTTACAGCATTATCCACCCCCCCACACACACACGAATCACAAGAATGTGCGCATACATTCTTTCTCTAACAGTGTTATTTTCTATAATGAAGTATTTCCTCTGCAGAGAAATCAAAGGAAAAAGGAAAATGCTCAAATTATTGCAGACATTCTTTAGTCACCCAAATCTCCTGTTGTTTATGCTATTTCCTGTGGTGAAAAAAAATCATGCATTGTTGCGTGTTCTCTTTGTAAATTGTTACAGAGAGCCACACTTTTTTCTGAAAATAAATGCCCCAAAGTGAATTTTTAATCAATGTGCTGATTTAATTGCAGTCCAGATTTTATGGCAAATTAAATTCACCATTTGAAAGGTTTACATTTTTCCCAGAAATAATTTCTTGTTCCATGTACAGTTTTTCCATTACTAATGAAGTTATCTTGACGAATGTGTGTCAGAAATAAGGAAAGACCCAATGGGCTAGATCCAGACCGCAGATGAAAAGTGAAAACAGGACTCCAGCTCTCTCAGGCTGGCTCATCCCATGCTATCCATAAGGCAGATACAGGAAGCTATGCTGACTCAAGTAAAAGAGCGAAGAATTAAAACATTTTCTTATGCTGAAACTTACAATGGGATTTTATTTAGTTTGGTGAAGAACACCGTGAACAATTTTTTTGTGAGCTTTTCTCTAGTTTCCTTTCTTTTGTGGTGGTCTTCAGATTCCTAGATCTTTACAAATCCACTTGAATAAAGAACATTTACTGTTCTGAATTGAAAAAGGTTTTTTGTTTGTTTGTTAGCTCTGACTTACCTTTAAGGTCGCTAGGGGATTTAATTTGACTTGTATTTTACACTTCATTTTTAATGAGTAGAAATTATACTGGAAGGCAGGGTCTGGCTGTGTTGCCTTGTCTGGTATTAAGGCAAAGTGCTCAATCAATCCTTCTGTCTCAGAGTCTGGAGTCACTGGGTCTGAAATATGAGCCCTGGTGCCCCAATACCCAGCTTCATTGCATTTCCTTGTTTTCCCAGGTATAGGGATGACAATTTGATTGTGTTTGTCACTGAGTGACAAATGAATTTGGAGTGTGTTTTGTCTTCCCCCTCTTCTCTCTCCTTCTCCTCTGCTCTCCCTTGTCTTCCCATCCCCTCCTCCCTTCCCTTCCTTTCCTAGTCCTCTCCCTTGCCTCTTTTGTCCCTTCCCCCCTTCTCTCCCTCTCTCCTTTCCCACTCCCCTCTTCTATTCCCTTCTCTCCCCCTCTCCAGCTTTATTCTTTTTCTTTTCTTGCAGCACTGGGAATCAAACCCAGGGCCTTGGGCATGCTAGGCCTTCCCAAATGGAGTTTTTCTTTCTGATATTATATTTGGAAAAAAATGACTGTGTTTTTCAAATATTGTTAATCCCCTAAACTTCTCATCCCTCCAACACAATAATCCCAAAGCCTATGGACTTTTACAGCCAATTAAACCAGTTGTAGTGAAGTATTTGAGTTTGATCCTCTCCATCATGAGATTTAGGATGACCTCAGATGTGGGCCATGCAGTTAATCTGACAAAGGCACGGGCCATACCAACCTGGAGTGGACTTCCAAAAGGTAGTTGTCTGGCTTGACATTATAACTAGATTATAACTGTAATTGCTTCTTGGTTTTCATGGGATGATGACATGCAATTCAGCTATACAGAAAAAAATGTGTATCCATAAATTTTGGTCATTTTCTGTGGCTGAGAATAGCCTCTGTTTTTTTTTTCTCCCCAACAATGAATACTTTTTTAGATGGTATTTAAGTTGATCATATTAATTGGTATGAGGGCATCTATGTACTTATGAAATCTAGTCCTAGATCAATAGGACAACATCCTCTGTTCACCATATCTTACCAACTTTAGTGGCAAGTACATCAAAGTCTCTGGGATATTTTTAGCATGTTGGAGGTTACACAGTAGAAGCCATAAGTTTAATATGGGCATTGTCTCTTCAGTAGAGCCTGTCTATCACATGTGAAGATTTCTAAACCTCCCATGCCTTCACCACATCAAGGCGATGAATCCTAATGTTGGTACTCTCAAGTTATTTCTACGTTTTCAACATAGTTCTGCTGACAGTAAGAAACACAAATACTTCCTGTTCTTTAATGTATACACCACAGCAAAGAAATGCAGGCAAAGGTAGGTCCCGGGACTCAAAGCCTATAATCCTAGCTTTTCAGGAGCCTGAGATCTGAGGATTGCAGTTTGAAGACAGTTGGGCAGGAAAGTCAATGAGATTCTTATCTCCAATAAACTACTCAGAAAAATCTGGAAATGGCACTGTGGCTCATGTGGTAGAATGCCAGCCTTGAGCAAAAGTTGCTTGGGACAGTGCCCAGAGTTCAAGTCCCAGGACCAACAAACCAAAAATCCCATGCAACAGTAAGCATTTATTGCTTCAGGAACAATTTATTGTAATAAACACGTATGAGGAAAATATCATTGTTGAAAAAGACTAAAGAGAAATCATGTCAATGTGTTTGTAGAAAATGGGGTCATTTGATTTTTAAATCTGACTTTGCCTTTGTTCAATGTTTTTAGTGCATACAAGATTGCTAGTCTGATCCATTTGGAATTGATTTTGGTATAGGGTGATATATAAGGATCTAGTATTCGTTTGTTGCATGTGTTGAACCAGTTTTGCCAGCATCATTTGTTAAAGAGGTTATCTTTCTTCCAGACTATTTTTTAGCTCCTTCATCAAAGATAAAGTAGGCATAGATCTGTGGGTTCATTTCTGGATCTTCCATTCAGTTCCATTGGTCTTCAGGTCTGTTCCAATGCCAACACCAAGCTGTTTTTATTACTATGTCTTTATAAGAGAGCTTGAAGTTGGGTATTGTAATTCCTCCAGCACTGTTCTTTCTGCTTAGGATTGTTCTTGCTATTCTGGGTCTTTTATTGTTCCATATGAATTTCTGGATTGCTTCCTCTCTTTCATTAAAAAATGGTGTTGGGGTATTAATGGGTATTGCATTGAATTTGTAAATAGCCTTTTGCAATATTGCCATTTTGACTATATTATTTCTCCCAATCATGGAGCATGGGAGTTTTTTCCATTTCCTTAGTTCTGCCTTAATTTTGTGTTTTTCATGCTTTTAAATTCTCATCATAGAGGTCTTTCACTTCTTTGATTAAGGTTATTTCTAGGTATTTTAAGTTTTTTCAGGATATTGCAAAGGGACTTGCTTTCCTGATTTCAGTGTCGGTCTTCGGGTCATTAGCATATAAAAGGCTGTTGATTTTTGAATGTTTATTTTATATCCTGCAACTTAGCCAAAGTTTTGGATCAGCTCTAGTAGCTAGGGAGTAGAGTCTATGGGGTTCTTTAGGTATAGGATCATGTAAACTTCAAAAAGAAAAAGTTTCACTTCATCTTTTCCTATTTGGATCCCCTTTATGTTCCTTCTTGCCTAATTGCTCTGGCTAGGAATTCTAGTATTCTGTTGAAGAGGAGGGGGAGAGAGCAGACATACCTGTCTTGCTCCTGATTTCAAAGTGAATGGCTTTAGCTTTTCACCGTTTAGAATTATGCTTGCAGTTGGTTTGTCCTAAACTTCCTTTATTTTATTCAGGAATGTTCCCAGGAATCCCAGTTTTTCCAGGGCTATTATCATAAATGGGTGCTGGATTTTTCGAACGCCTTTTCCGCATCCAGAGATATAACCATGTGGTTCTTTATCTTGCTCTGGTTAATGTGGTGGATTACAATAATTGCCTTGCGTATATTAAACCAACTTTGCATCCCTGGGATGAATCCATTTTGGTCATGGTGTATGATTTTTTTGATGACTGTTGAATTCGATTGGCCAGAATTTTGTTGAGAATTTTTGTGTCTGTGTTCATCAGGGAAATCGGTCTACAGTTCTCTTTCCGTGATGAGTCCCTGCATGGTTTCGGGATGAGCGTTATGCTGGTGTCATAGAATATGTTTGGTAATGAACTTTCTCTTTCAATTTCATGGAAGAGTTTGAGAAATATTGGTGTGAGTTCTTTTTTGAAGGCCTTGTAGAATTCTGCTGTGAATCCATCTGGACCTAGACTTTTTTCGGATGGGAGACCACTTATTGCTGTTTCTATTTCAATGCTGGATATGAGTCTGTTTAGAAGCTTTAAATATTCATGATTGAGTTTGGGGATATCAATTTTTTCTAGAAAACCATCCATTTCTTCCAGGTTCTTGAATTTGTTGGCGTAAAGGTTTGCAAAATAGTCCCTTATTGTGTTCTGAATTTTGGATGTTTCTGTGGTGATGTTACCTGTTTCATCTCTGATCGTGTTTATTTGGGTGTGCTGCCTTCGTTTTTTGGTCAGGTTTGCTAGGGGTTTGTCTATCATGTTAATTTTTTTCAACGAAGCAACTCTTTGTTTTGTTGATTGTTTCAATTTTTTGTCTCTAGTTTATTTAACTCTGATTTGGTTTTAATTATTTCCTTCCATCTATTGACTTTGGGTTTGGCTTGTTGTTCTCTTTTGAGAAGATTAAGGTGCTCCCTTAAGTTGTTGAGTTGCTGTTTATCCACATTGTTGGTGTATGCACTCAGAGATATGAATTTTCGTCTGAGTACAGCCTTTTCTGTGTACCAAAGGAGCTGCTACTTAGTTTACTCATCTTTGTTGAATTCCGTATACATTTGAATTTCTGTTCTAATTTCTTTAATGACCCACAGATGGTTCAGCAGTATGTTGCTTAGTCTTCATGTTTGTAGGATTTTGTGTGGTGGCTATTTGAGTTCAGCTCTAGGTTTATTCCTTTGTGGTCTGAGAGAATGCAGGGAATGATTTTGATACTTCGCAATTTGTGCAGATTTTCTTTGTACCCTAAGATGTGATCTATTTTGGAAAATGTTCCATGTGCTGCCAAAAACAATGTCTATTCTGGTATTGCTTGATGAATTATTCTGTAGATGTTGGTTCTGTCTATTTGGTCTATGCACTTGTTTAGTTTTGTGGTTTCTTTGTTCCGTTTTTGGCATGTTGATCTGTCCAGAGGTGACCGTGGAGTGTTAAAGTCTCCAATTATCAATGTATTTGGGTCTATGAGTGTTTTTAGAGTTAGTAGTGTTTGTTTGATGAAGTTGGGTGCTCCTGTATTTGATGTGTGCATATTTAGGATGGTTAAATACTCCTGTAGGAGTGAACCCTTTATTAGTATGTAGTAACCTTCTTTGTCTCTTCTTACCATTTTTAATTTGTAGTCAATTTTATCTGATCCTAGAATTGCAACTCTAGCCTTCTTTTGGGGGGCATTTATTGGTAGATTTTATTCCATCCTTTCACGTTTAGATGTTTGCTTTTGCTGGATAGATGTGTCTCTTGGAGGCAACAGAAAGATGGATTTTGATTTTTGATCCAACTAATGATCCTGCGGCTATGAATGAGAGTTTAGCTGTGTACAGTATTCTTGGTTGATAGTTTTTCTTATTTAGGGTTTGGTATACTTCATGCAGGCTCTCCTTGCTTTCAAGGTTTCTGCTGAGAAGTCTGGGGTAATTCTGATTGGTTTTCCTTTATATGTGATTATTTTCTTCTCCAAAACAGCTTTAAAGATTCTTTCCTTGGACTCTATTATCCTGTTTTGTTGACAATGTGTCGGTGGGATGTCCTCCTTTGGTCTGGTCGGTTTGGGGTTGTAAATGTTTCTTGTATCTGTATCAGCCTCTCCTCCGGGATATTTGGGAAGTTCTCAGCTATATTCTATTAAATAGTTTGCCCATTCCCCTAATTTTTTCTCCAGGTTTTCCTCAATACCTATTAGCCTTAAATTGGGCTTCCTGATTGGGTCTTGGGGCTCCTGGAGTAATCGGTTTTGTCGATTGGATTGTTTTGGTATTGTTTTTTTGACATTTCTTCATAGAGTCTAGGGAATCTACAGCTCCTGAGATTCGATCCTCTGCTTCTTCTAGTTGGGAGTGTAGACTAGCTACTTGATTTCATATCTCTTTTCCTTCTGACTGGTCTTTCCTGATGACTTCCATGTCCTTGCTATAAGTATCTCTTACGTCCTGCATGGAATTCTTTTCTTCATTAATATGGTTTTGAGTGCTGTCTCTCAAATCTTTTAGATGGGTAACTATCTTTTCGTTTGCCTCTTCAAGTTCATCTATCTTTCTCTATGTTGAGGCCATGAAATCGTCTATTACTTAATGGATTGATTGATGTCTATGGATGGATGGATTCTATGTCTTTCATTGACTGCTCTGCTTCCTGCTTGTTTTGAGTGGGAAATTGGACTCCATTGTTTGCCATCTTGTGTTTCTTCCGCCCATTTGGAATGGGAAGGCCAATCTACAAGCACCTTTGAGCACCATTTAAGACACTAAGTAGACCTTACCAAGCAATGTCGTGTAAATCTTAGAAGTTCACAATTATATACAGATACCTTGTATAACTGTATATAGAATTTGATTTGGTGTTCCTAAAGAATACATTTTCAACATAACAACCAATCCTGAGCCCTGTATTCAGTAGTTAATTATATACCGTTACAATCCTATGAACAATTTTTGTTCTTATACACTTTTTGAACTGGCTGGATTTCTTTATGAACCACTTTGATTCACTTGGGTTGAACAGGAATACCCTCTATCCAATAACCAGGGGTCAATGGAGTCTGGAGGTCCTGGAGGTAAATATGGAGTGTAGGTTAGAGGTAGTGAAGAGAATCGAGTAAAATGTAATTGGGGAGGGATGATTTTGGTTTAGTTTCAGTGGTGTGGAAATGTGAAGAGTAGAACCGGTAGAAAGAACAAGGTTAAAATGATAGATAATGGAGAGTTAGCAGAAAAGTGTGAAGGTGTTAGTCACAAGAAACGAATTAAAAAGAAAGAGAATGTGAATTGAGAATAAATAAAAAACACTGGAAGACAAATGCACAAAACACAGAAAAATTAACAATCCCCCCCAGAAAAAGAAAATAAAAAAATGATAAAACAATCAAAAATGTAAAACAAAACATCAACGACATCTCAGAGATGAAAAATAGAAAAAAAAGTTTAAAAAAATATTTAAACCAATGGAGTCTTCCTTGTTTGGGTGGGCTTTCTCCAGTCTCGGGTTTGCTTGCAAGCATTTGGATGCTTGTCTGTTTCAACCTGCTTTCAGTTTTCAGGGGATGGATCAGCTCTGACCCTCCTCCCCTGTCAGTGAAATCCTGAGGCTCTGTGGTTCGCACAGCTTGCACATAGGACTTGGGTGTCCTCTGTAAATGGGGATGTGAACAGTCATGGGAGACCTGGCTCCTCCCATCTGCTGTGAGACTGGTGCTTTTATCGCCTGGCTTTGAAGAGCCTGTGTACTCAGCAGGGCGGGTTGGCTCTGGACTGGTTTACCTGTCTGAGAGCCGCTTGCCTGTGGGTGTTTCCTCCCTCATGGGCAGGACAGCCTCCTGAACAGAGCTGGCTATGGAATTCAACTCCATTTTGCCTGGGAATTAGGCTTCCTCTGTGATGGGGCCATTTATCTGTCTCGGGAACTGTTTGTTCTCCTATCTGGTTGTTCCTTGCTGCTAGTACCTGCTCTCCACTTTCCGTTTTAATTTAGAAATTCTGGCAGGCAGGGCGGGCACCTCTGGCTGAGTTCACCTGAGTGTGTGAACTGTGGCCCGGATGAGCTTCCTACCTGGGTAGGGGTTGTGCTGCTTGGTGGAGCTGGCTCTCATTGGTCCGTCCCTCTTGCCCTTTTCAAAGCTGGCCCCTTTGTCCTGGCTTTCCCAGGCCGGGTTTAATTCCAGTCTGGTCTAACCCTATGCCAGTGTCAGAGATGGCGCTGTGCTCTGGGAGTGGGGGAAGGCTACCTTCCCAAAAGTTTCTCTGTGGGCACGAGTGAGAATATCTTTTGTGGGGTACTCATGCTTTGTCTGAATTTTCGTCCAGTCCATGCTCAGCCTGCGATCCACGTGTGTCTGCCACCATCTGGAGGATTTCTTCTTGGTCTCCTCTGTGTGCTTTAGGTGCACGAACTGTGGGACACTGTGCCAGCACCAGCACTGGCTTGGCAGAGGGATGGGGCCCAGAACTCAAATCTGTGTTTTCAGGATAGCAAAGTCGATTTTTCCTTCCTGGACAGAATCCCTGTACTGTTATAACTTACTTGGGCTGTCTTTCTAGGAGTAAAAGTTTCTGGAGTGGTTAAACTGGGGTGTTGGAGAGAGCTGAGCTAGGACTCTGCTGCTCCTCCACTCAGGGAAAATATTTTTAAATTGCTGTGTGCTGGTGATTAATGCCTAGCTATTTAGAAGACTCAAAGTGCGGATTGCAGTTGGAAGCTAGCCTGGGGAGGAAATTGACTGAGATTCTGGTTTCCATATGAACACCTAAAGAAAACAAAAACCGAAACAAACCAAAAAAAAAAAAAAAACAGCAGAAAGTGCAGGTGTGGTAGAGTGCTAGCCTTCAGCTCTAAAAATCAGGATCAGTGCCCAGATCAGAACTGGGACCAGTAACCCAGAGACCTAGTGAAATAATTATTGTGACTAAGCCTGCCTTATTATTTAGAGGTAGAAATGGGCTGTTAAGGGCTTGGGAAGAACTAACTGGGTATCAAACTAATTAAAGTCTCCAAAAATAACTAAAAGTGTATTAAAATGTAGTCTATAATCAGTTGTGCCCAATGTTAATGGATTTAACCCTATATTATGATGGGTATTTGAGTTCATAATTTCCAGTTGGTTTACTCTTTGCAGCTTCCAAAGTAGCAGCAGCCCCATTTTTGTTTGAGAAATTAGTATTTGATTTTCTTTTTCGTATGTAATTTGGTAAATTCTCTGCTGAGAATTATGATACCTTGTAGAATGCTGTTGACACACCAATTAGGTGGTTTTCCTGAAGCTAAATGACGCCTGTCAGTTGTTAGGTCAACTGTAAGATTTTGATCCCCTCTGCAGGTGAGCTTTTCCTGGCCATTATTTTTAAGGACCCTCACCAGCGCTCATAAAGATTTGTTTAGGTACTGCAGTCATGTTTACTAGTAAATACTTTGGGTGTTGGCTAAGCTCTCCTAGGGCTGCAAAAATCAGTTGGGTCTATAAGAAACAGTGGTGTCAAGACTCTGGCTAATTCCTCCCTTTAGGTGGCTGTCCATGTGTCCTGTTGTATGTGTAACAACATCCTGTGCTTTCACCTAGGAGCCGGTTGTATCCGTAATTCTACAAACAAACATGTTTCCAGATGCTTTCAAATAATGTCCCAAGTGAGAACTGTTGTTTGAAGCATACCCTGTGAGTAAAGATGATGGGTATCAGTGTGGGTTTCTTTAGGAGTAAAGGAAGCAGAGGGTGATTAGGACAATCAGGATCTGGGTGTCCCTTTAGTTGGAGGCATTCACTGTGGTATTGTGGTGGTGGATGAAACAGTAGAAGACAAATTCTCTTCCCTCCACCTTGTGATTGCTTCTACTGCCATATGACAGGGTTGGGCTCAAGATCCACCTGTTAGTGTTCCTACACAGTACGTGTGCATGGTCATGAACACACTGGAGTCACAAGGCTGCACAATCCCCAGGTCTTTCTGCAGACAAATTCACTGTTGCATAGTGGGCTGGGTGAACTTTGTCAGTGCACACTGAGGTATGTCATGTGTACTCATGGAGGCACAGTATCTTGCTGTGGATGTGAACCCTGGGTTGATGAGCAGGAAGGTCCCGCTGGACAGTTCACAGAGGCTGCTGTGTCGGGTTTACTATTTGCAGAGATCACCTGGGTTCCTGCTTCTATTCCACACAGCCTCAAGCTATCTGTTGGTTATTTCAAAATAAATATGACTCTGTGTGTGTGTGTGTGTGTGTGTGTGTGTGTGCGTGTGTGTGTATGTGTGTATGAGAGAGAGAGAGTATCCATATACATATGTGCACTCATATTGAGCTCAGGGCATCTTTCTTTATGTTTATTTTCAAGTTGGTGTACAGAGGGGTTACATTTTCATACCTAAAGTAATGAGTACATTTCTTATCAAACTTGCTACCTCATCCCTCATTTTCTCCTAGATTTTTCACTCCCTCCATTTTTACAGTTAGTTTACAACATATCTTGTAGTTATTACTTTTGCATTCATTCTTGTTTTACCATTTGCCTCGATATTTTGATGTTCCCCATCCCTTCCCTAATTCACATATATATATATATATATATATATATATATATATATATATATATATATATATATCTCCAGGGTATCAAAATCAAAAACAGTGACAATAGGGCCAAAGCATAGGGAAGATAAGCAAAAGGAAAAAGGAATGATTTCATATAGCACGGTAAAAATAACAACAATGATAAACCATTTGTTTCCATATCATAGAGTTTGTTTCACTTCACATCATTTTATGTGATCATAGGTACATAACTACTGAGATATGGTGTTTAATAATGTCTTTCAAGGCCCACTGGCACTCTGCTAACCTGGACACATAGCCTGCCTTTCAGTACGGCCACGCCTATTGTGCCACCTGTGCTGCCCTCAAAAGTTCTCAGTGTTGTGTGTGTAGTCAGAGGCTACCTACAGTTTTTTCACATTGCATCCTTGAATTCCTCCAATGAGATTTTGCTTAAATAGTCATGCTGTGTAGGGTTAATTGAAATATATAGTCTTGAGTCTTTGGACACATTTGTTGGAGAAGTTTATCTTTTTGTTAGGTTAAACATTTGTTTTCAAGTAGTATCCATCATTTGATTCTGGACATCATCACCATCTGCTGTCATTAAATAGCTTAAATACCTCTTTTTTATGACAGTTCTTCAGATATATGAAATCGCAGATTGCATTTCACACTATTTCCGAATAAATGTTTTTATTTTTAGGATTAATGCCCTTAGATAATTAGGCAGTTTGAATTTGTTTTTCCTTAGAGTGCTTGCTTGCAATAGCAGATCTGAATAAAGCTGCAGTTTGTTCAGAGAAGAAAACGTCAGTTCTGTATATCATACTGTCTACTAAGAATCTCCAAACGTAGTCATATTCTTTCTGGAGTTGTACTTCTGTCCACAGACATAGAGATTCATGCTGATTTAAACTTCTGATTATTTTCATATATGCCACTAAGTCCTGCCTTGTCTACTCATTATTGTACAAGTTTTAAAGGGAAGGAGCACACTGAAGCTTTTTCTATAATTTAATTGGAGAGAAGAATCTCATAGACTCCTCTTCCTGGGCTGGCTTCCAACTGTGATCCTCAGATCTCAACCTCCTTTGTAGCTACGATTATTGGCATGAGCCACTGGTGCCAGGCAACTTGTCACATTGTTTTTCCCACCAAATATCCATCCAATTTTTAAAAATCCAACTTTGGCTTTGTCAGGGTTGATTGCAATCATGATCATTTCAGTGATTTTCAACTCTGGGCTTCATCTTCTGCTTTTGTTGCTCTCAATCTGTTTATGAGGGCCTTGAGAAGTATTTTCTTAGCCACGATGCTTGCATGAAGCATCTTTCCTGACTCGCCATACTTTTAACTATGGTACTCCAGAGAATGCTCCCTTTTCATGTTAGCAAATGGTACAAGGAAGAAGGTTTTCAAGGTTCAATAAATTACATGCGCATGGAATCAAACAGATGTAAGCACGTTTACTTACTGGAAAATTTGTGAATGGTGAGTCACAATTCACAACAGCAGTGTACCATTTAGCAAACTCAAGAGGTTTAGAAAATTAAAATGTATATTCTTTTGGAGCAGAATATATGTATATATAAGTTCATCAGAATAGTATTTTTCCTCTTAAATAATATGGTTAAGAGCAAGTAGTTCTAAGGACTGATGTTTTTAATCATGGAAATAAGGAGGAGACATAATTTACATGTTTGCAGAAAGTTAGTTGACATTGTCCAGGGTTGGTAAAGTGAATCTAACTTGAAGCATGCTTGCTTAGCATGCATGAAGCCCTGGGTTCAATGCCCCAGCACCACAGAAACAGAGAAGGACAGAAGTGGCGCTATGGCTCAAGCGGCAGATTGATAGCTTGAGCAAACATAAGCCAGGGACAGTTCACAGGCCCTGAGTCCCAAGCCCCAGGACTGACAAAACAAAAACAGACCCAATAAAAAGAACCTTCAAAATGGGAACCAGAGGCTGGACAACTCCAGCCCCTGCCTCATGAGACTTCCAGGCTTCATTCAAGGACTGCCATCTAACACCAAGGGACCCTGCTGCTCGCCTTATCCAGGAGGGGCCTCATTTCTGCCTCTTACCCCTAATGTCGACGCTCTTTACCAGCAGGAAGCAGCCAAAGAGTCATTGTCCTTTTCCATAGCTATTAAAAGGGTGGAATGTCAGTTCCCTCCTGGAGGGCTCCAAGCAGATGCCCCTCACCTCATTATGCCTCCACACTGTTACTGGGTAACCAGCAGGCCTAGAGGCAGGTACCTTCCCCTTCCCTAATCCTAATCCACCTGACCCAGTCCTCTGCCCTAGATTAGGCAGGGCTGGCTGAGGGTCAACTGATCTCTCCCTTTTCTCCCTTCTCTCTGGCCATGGATCATCACCACCAGAGGCCAGCAGTTCGGTAGTAAACTTTCCTCTCCTGCTTTAAAATAAATGTACATAAGCGAAACAGAGCTGTGGCTCAAGTAATAGCATTGGCCTGAAGCTGACAAAGCTTAGGATAGTGCTCTTGTTGAGTTCAAGCACAGGACCCCTTCCCCACCCCAATGCTTCTAATTATCAAGATATGTATATATATATATATATATATATATATATATTTTCTTTATTGAGAGTTAGTACCCACATAAATTTGACAATATACATTTTAAACTTCCCAGGGATAAACATCATCATTCTAGCGGGGAGGGGAGAAGATGGGTTAGGGGAATGAGGGAGGAGACAGTGCAAGGGGGAGGGGGAGGTGGGAATAATGGAGGTAACAGTACAAGGGGTAGTGGGAGGTGGAGGGGGAGGGAATGATGGAGGGAACAACAGTACAAGTGGGAGGGGAGGGGGGAGGGCAGGGTAAGCTGAATGATGGAGGTAACAGTACAAAGGGGAGGGGTAGGGGGAATGATGGAGGTAACAAAGAGTACAATGGGGAGGTGAGGGGTATGATGTAGGTTAAATACAGTACAAGGGGGGAAGGGGAGGGGGCAGGGCAAGGTGGAAAGATGGAAGTATGAAACAGTCCAAGGGGAGAGGGGGATGGGATGGAGGAATGATAGAGTTAACAAACAGTATCAGGGGGGAGTGGAGGAGGAGGGGAGGGGAATGATGGAGGTAACAGTACAAGGTGAGTGGGAAGAGGAGGGGGAAATGATGGACATAACAAACAGTACAAGTGGGGATGGGAGGGGGGAATTATGGACGTAACAACAGTACAAGGGGAATGGTGGTGGGTGAGGGGGAAATTATGGAGGTAAGAAAGTACAAGGGTGGAGGGGGAGTGCGAATAATGGAAATAAGAAACAGCCCGAAGGTGACGGGGATGATGGAGGTAACAAACAGTACAGGGGGGAGGGGCAATAATGGAGATAAGGAAAAGCACTAGGGGTGAGGGGGAAGTGGGAGGGGGAATGATGGAGATAACAAACAGTGCAAGGGGGAAGAGGGAGTGGAAAGGGAGGAGGAGGGGAATGATGGAGGTAAAAAACAGTACAAGGGGGGAAGGGGAGTGGGGAGGGGGGGAGGGGGGAATGATGGAGGTAGCAAACAGTACAAGGAAAGTACCCAAATCCTAATGTACAAAACTGGAACCTCTCTGTTCATCACTTTGACAATAAATAAGGGGAAAAAAAAGAAATGTGACAATAACAGAGGCTGGGGGGTGAGGAGATATGGCCAATGGGAACTCTTCTACAGTTAGTGGGAATGTAAATTTGTTCAACTATTCTGAAAGCAGTATAACGGTTCCTCAAGACACTGAAAATAGCAATTTCCTATGACCCAGCAATTCCAGTCCTGGGCATTTATCCAATTAACCCCAAACCACACTAAGGCTAACAGCACCACATGTTCATTGCAGCATTGTTTAGCATATCCAAGATATAGAATCACCCAGATGCCCCTCAAGAAAATTAATGGATCAATAAAATGTGGCATATGTACACAATGGAATTCTATGCTTTTATCAGAAAGAATGACATTGCTCTAATCATAAGGAAATGGAAATAGTTAGAAAAAAATAGAAAAAAATTGCACTAAGAGAGCCCTACCCAAAGAAACATAAACGCTATGTCCTTCCTTATTGGTAATAATTAATATATGTCTAGGATAGACCTAGCAGATGATCACAATAGCTCAATAGCTATATACAGATGATTACATAAGATGATGCTAAGAGAAATGTTCTCCAAACTATGGAAATAAGTGGTTTATCATGAATTAGGGAAGGGAAGAGGAGCATAAAAATGGTGAGATAAAGGGTAAAATGCAATCCAATGCAACAGCAGTATTTACAAGAAAATATGTTGGAAATTAACTGTACAAATTGGGGTGGTATAATTGGGAAGGAGGAAAGGTAGGAAAAAAATGAGGGAGTCGTAACAAGTTGGACAAGAAATGTATTCACTATCCAATGTATGTAACTGTACCCCATATGTACTTCACCTTGACAATAATAAAAAAAAATTATATTAATCATTGTGAGCGTGACCAAAAGAAACATATGTTGCATGGTCTCCTTCCTTTATAGTCATGAGAATGGGCCTAGGAATCTACAGGGAAACACATTGGATGGTAAAAGACAAATCATACCACTTATACATGACATATTATACAGGATTCTAGACAATCAAACAGTGAGACCAAAGAAGGATATTCTTAGGAGAGGATCACAATAGGTCAATAGCTATGTGCACATGATAATACAAAAGGATGTTTATTGAAGTGAACTTCAAGAAATGGAAACAAGAGATTTTTTTTTAACTTTTTATGATTTTTCCCCATTTGTTGTTGTTTGTGATTTCTATGCTTTTTGCCTTGTATGTAAGTTTATCTGTTTGGGGGAGAGTAAAGGGAAGTACAGAAATGGTGGAACAAATTTGAACAAATGGAGGAGGGAAACTCATAAGATACATTGTGTTGAAAATTAATCTGTATAACTTGGGGATGGTTTGAGGCAGGGGGGAGGGAATGGGGGAGTAAATGAAGGAAGAGGTCACTTTGTTCAAAGAAATGTACTCAGTACATGACCTATATAACTATAACCCCTTTTACATCAACTTTACAGGAAAAGTAAATTAAAATAATAAAAAAATTGAGAAACAGATATGAAAGAGTAATGGAGGACAAATTTCAGCAATGAATGTTATACATGGTAGTATCACAATGTATCCCCTTGACACAATTGGTATATACTAACAAAAAATTTTTGATAAGGGTTATAAAACTAGAAAATAAAATAAATGCATCTCCCATATATTTAATATTTTACTTGGTCCTTCAGAAATACCACAGGAGCTGTTATATGGATCTTTCAATAGAACCATAAAAGGAAAAACCTATAAAACATTTCCCAAGCAATTAAAGGGCTCAATTCAATAAAAATTAATAGCTTGAGGCACTCAAACTTTTTTCTTGGAGGCTGCCAAAACTTTCTTATTTATTTTTTTATTTTTTGGCCAGTCCTGGGGCTTGAACTCAGGGCCTGAACACCGTCCCTGGCTTCCTTTTTGCTCAAGGCTAGCACTCTACTACCTGAGCCACAGCGCCACTTCTGTCCGTTTTCTGTATATGTGGTGCTGGGGAATCGAACCCAGGGCCTCATGTATACAAGGCAAGCTCTCTCGCCACTAGGCCATATTCCCAGCCCCAAAACTTTCTTATTTTAATATTCCATTTCAACATCGAGGAAATGTGAATGCTAGAGAGGATCCACTCACTGAACATTTCTAAAGCCACATAGGTGCATGCGCTAGGATTCATATATTATAGGGCTTTAAAATTATATAGATCAAGAACTATTACTGTGCTGTAGAAGTGTGGCCTGACCTTGTATGTTGATTCAGCTTAAGCTCATTGAAATAATAGCACATATTTCAATGGTCAAAGATGAGAAATACATTCACATGCAAGCCATACAGTAACTATAATAATACAATAATAATTGGGCCAGAAAATACATGGGCTGGACTGGGAAATCAGAAGGTGATATTAAGAAATGCTGTCTGAATTGGGTTTTCTGAAAGGTCCCTAAGGTGTTTACTACTGAGTGAAATTTTCTTTTGTCCTTTTTTTTTTTTTTTGTCAGTCATAGGACTTGAAGTCGGGGCTGGGATTCTCTCTGAGTTGTTTGGTTCAAGTCCAGTACTCTATCACTTTGAGCCACAGTGCCACTTGTGCTTTTGTGGTGGTTAATTGGAGTTAAAAGTCTGAAGGATGAATGGAAAGGTGCGAAGAAGGCGGCCATGGGTAGTGTTGGGCTCAAAGTGTCATTCCAGGAGCATGGCAGGTGTTAGTTCTATTGTGCAATGCAAGGTTTGAATCATCCACATGGCATTTTGTTCAGTTTAGAGGAAATATTGGCAAAGCAGAACCATTCTAGAGGGTGGCAAGCCACGAAAACAGAAAATCTGCCTGATAAAGAAGAATTTTGGGTGGGACACCATATTGAGGAAATAATGACAATGTTTGCTAATGTATGGTAGGTCATTTCTCTTACCAAACAGAACTATGGCCCAAGAGTGGAAGTGAGTAGGGAATAAATCTCTATTGAAAATAAGAAGTCCCCCACCATACACATGGTTGTTTCATATAATGTCCTTTTATCTGCTGGCCTCATCATCCTTGATAGAATTCAGCAGTTAATAGTATAGATCAGTTCTTGCCTAGACCCCACTTAACTAACTTCCATCCTGAAACAACTTCTGAAGTCCAGAATGTTCCCTTCCTTAGCTTATTCTAGTCTTTTGAGATCCTGCTGACTTTTTAAAATGTGATGTTTCTTGCTAAGCACGTTCAATAAAACCCGCTTGTGTAAGAAATGCCCCCATCCCTCCAAAAAGACTCACACAATAAGTACAATCTTAAGTACCAGTTATGTGTCAAGCCTTTGCTAGGCACATGCAAATTCTTTTGTTGAGAGTTGATCATCTGGGAGAACTTATAATGACATTGCGATGTTAGCAGGTGTGTGGAGAAGCAGGGTATATGGAGGAAAGAAGAGATGGATCTGTATTTTTCCCAGTGTATTGAAGGAAATGTGGAGGGAAGGGAAAGGAAACAGTCCCATGACTACTTGCTCAAGGCTCTGTACAATGTCTTTTGGCATTTTGTTAGTAGATTACTGTTTGGCCAACATCTACGCCCATTGTTACTGTACATCCCTTCTGCATGACTGGCCTTTTAAATAAACTTTCTGGAGATCAGCTTGACATTGCAGGCTATGTGAAATTTTGCCTGGGATTGAATAAAAATGGTTATTTCTTGGAATTTTTTAATAGAATACAGGAGACAGAATAATCATGACTTTTTTGAAAAATAACTTTTGGCATAAAGACCACTTGTTTGCGAGCAGAGGCAGATCTGGTCTCTGGTCAGCTTCTCTTCCCTCAGGCTCCTCTGCGGATTCTGTTGTTGGCCACATTCATGGACTTTCTCTTGGGTGGTCAGATGTTACAAAGGGCATCACACATCTCTGTCTTGCTTTGGGCCTGGACACACTGATCTTTTTGTTACAATAGGGTTGGTCACCTCGAACTGAACCCTGTGAAAGGTCTGAGGAAATGTGGTTGGAGATGACAACCATGTTACAGACTGCTGTCTGTTCAAAGCCGGTTCCGTGTCAGGGTTGAAAGGAATGACAGGATTATGGTCCCTGGGAAGAGCTCACAGGGGGCCTTTCTCAGGGCCAAGGGCACATGGCTTTCTCCATGGGGATCATTACACAATACACAATCATTACACAACATGCAGCACTTGATTCCTAAGGCCTTGTTGTTGCAGGGAGGTTGATTTTTACTTCCTCTCCTGTTGTTTTGGCTATGTTTTTCATTCCTTACATAGTCTCTTGGAAAGAGTTGGTAGATAACTTCTCTGGGCCCCTCCCATGAGTCCGTCCCTTCTCCTTCTGTGTGAAAACTCATTTTGTAATTTAAACGAAGAGAGAAGTTCAATCACCTGTCACTCATGGTCTCAATTAGTTGTGGTAATATTTAATTAGCTGCTTGTACTGTGGTGGCACTTACTAAAAAATTCATAGAGAATGTTGATCAGCTATAATAGTATGATAGTATTACCATATTACTGTACAACATTATAAAACAGATACACAGCAGAGAGTGCTTAGAAAATTTCTAAGTACTGTATGTAAGCATTTAGGTTCTTGACCCACTTAAATATTCATTACGCTAATTTAATTTATTTAGTAATTATTTTCTGATTATATACAAAATATGATTTCACATTAGTATTTCCAGGGGCTTATATACTTAATGTAATGTTGTCTTTTTTTTTTTTTTGCCAGTTCTGAGGCTTGAAATCAAAGCCTGAGCATTGTCCCGGAGCTGCTTTTGTTCAAGGCTAGCACTCTACTATTTGAGCCACAGCACCACTTCCAGCTTTTTCTGTTTATGTGGTGGGGAGGAATGGAACCCAGGGCTTCATGCATGCTAGGCAAGCACTCTGCCACTAAGCCACATTGCCATTCTAACATCTTGGGTCTATTTATGAATTGTATATTGTGCCAGTCCTGAGGCTTGAACTCAGGGCTTGGGTGCTGTCCTCGTACTTTTGTGCTCAAGACTAGTAGTCTACCATTCGAACCATAGGTCCACTTCCAGCTTTTTTGGTAGTTATTTGGAGATTTGTCTCACAAACTTTCCTGCCTGGCTGGCTTTGAGCTGTGATTCTCAGCTCATAGACTCCTGAGAAGTTCGGATTACAGGTGTGAGCCACTGGCACTTAGCAGCAATTTTTTTTGTTTTTGAAAATATGATTGGAAAGATAATTTACAATATTTTAAGTGATGAACTGTTTTTCCTAAGTCAAGTATTTTGACATATTTTCTAGGTAATCATTCACGTTGATGTAAAATATTACATGGAAGAATGTTTATGTATTTATTATGTGGAAGACAGCAATTTGCTTTCCATAATTGTTCATTCACTTGTGAAAAGCCTTTTCCTTCTGTAAACCAGTCTAAAGCTACAAAAATAGGTCCTGAACTATTAGAATCTTATTAAAACATGTATTGTGCACTCTCTCTTCTCTTCTCCTCTCCTCTCCTCTCTTCTTCTCTCCTCTACTCTCCTTCCCTGCCCTCCCTCCCCTCCCCTCGCCTCTCCTCTTCTAGCCTTCCCTCCCCTCCCCTCCTGTCCCCTAACCTCTCCTCTCCTCCCCTCCCCTCCTCTCTTTTCCCCTTCCCTCCCCTCCCCTCCTATCCCCTCTCCTCCTCTCTCCTCTCCTGTCTTCTCACACCACCTCTAGTAACAAGGTTTGAATTCAAGGCTTCATCCTGCCATGTATGCCCTCTCAGCTGCTACTTTGCCACTTACACATCTGGCCCACCATTTCACTGGTTAATTGGAGATGGAGTCTTTTGGACTTTACTGCTTGGGCTGGCTTTGAACCCTGACCCTCTGGATCTCAGCTTGCTGAGTAACCAGGTTTACAGGCACGAGCCCTAGGTGCCTGGTTAAATGATGTGTTTTAATTTTAACCTGTATTGTTATGTTCAATGTACACAGCTTAGAAATATGTGATGACAGTAATTTGTATGCAGCAAACTACATTATTCCTAGCGAATTAGAGAATTAGAGGGCACATTTTGGTCATGAGGATTTAAAAAAAAAATAGATGAGTAGAACCCTTGAAATGACAATTAAAAAAATAAGATGGCCCAATATGTATATGAGAAAGTATGATGTAAAACACAAATTAATGAGTTGTATGGTTCTAGATGCTATGAATTCTGAGGATCCAACAATGAGGTCTGAGCTTTCATACAGCTCAGCTTTCTAAAAATTGCTGTTAATTGATCTTACATTAATTATCTCATTTCATTGCTAAACAACCTGAATATTAGATCGGTTATGTCTTGAAATCATAATTTGCATATAAGAAAACATGGCCTAATGTATGAAACTGTAACCCATCTGTACATCACTTTGACAATAAATAAGTAATTATTACAAAAAAAAAAGAAAAGGAAAACACATAGAGAGGCTGCTGGCTACTCCAAGTGGAGGTGATGGTGTCTTTCTAATTATAAGGCACATGGTAGCTGTGAGGATTATTCTAAAAAAGAGTTTGCTGATCAAAGATGGCCTTTAGAACTTTTGATAACATTGAAAACTACTAGGTCAATCATGATTTCTCTCAACCAACTAATTATGCCTATTTAGAAATAACAATTATATGAGAGGATATCATTTTGACAGCATTTTCTATTTTCTGAAAAACAAGAAATGTAATGTTAGACTCATTTTCTGTATACTGAAGATGATGTAGGAGCTCAATGTAGTTCAGTGCCAATGTGATCCTTTTAAATATGAACTATGAAGTTCTGCCTGATGCTTTGCTCATTTGAGCTAAATTTAAAAATTCAAATGCGAGGGGCTTTTAAAAAATAAGTAAGGAATATATTTCTAACAAATGTTTAATCTATTATTGGAAAACTAGCACTTTGTTGATTCTTTGTTTTTGTTATTGTTTGTGTTGCATGAACGCAGGTGCTGTCCCTGAGTTCATGCACTCTCTTCCTCTCTCTCTCCCTTACTCTCTTTCTTTTATCCTTCCTTCCTTCTTTCCTTCCTTCCTTCCTTCTTTCCTTCCTTCCTTCCTTCTTTCCTTCCTTCCTTCCTTCCTTTGCCAGTCCTGGACTCAGGTCCTGAGCACTGTCGCCCGCAGTTTTTTTTTGCTTAAGGCTACCACACTACCACTTGAGCCACTGCTCCACTTTTTGCTTTTTTCTATGTATGTGGTGCTGAGGAATCGAACCCATGGTTTCATGTATACAAGGCAAGCACTCTACCACTAGGCCATATTCCCAGCCCTTCTTCCTTTCTTTTCAATGCTAGTCCTCTTTCACTTTGAGCCACAGTGCCACTTCTAGGTGTTTGTTTTTTCTTTTTGTTTTGTAGTTAACTGGAGATGAGACTCTTTAAGAGACATTCTTGTCCTCACTGGCATTAAACCATGATTCTCAAAGCTCAGCCTCCTGAGTAGCTAGGATGACAGACAGGCATTAGCCACCAGCACCCTGCACATTGGGACACTTCTAAAATGTAGATCTTATACTTAAATTCCTCTTCTCCACTGCCTTATGGAAGGAGCCCAAGTTGACCCCAGCCTTTTTAAAATTTTCCTAATACTTATAGCATTCAGCAATAGGAATTCCTGGTTTCTAGAGACTTGTTCTCTTCCTGCTTTTCTGTCTCTGTCTCTTCTTCCTGGAATCTTCCCCATTCATGTCTGCCTGTAAAATGGCTACACAGCCTTAATGACCTACACAGACGTCAAGTTGAAATGATAAGCATTCTCTTAAATCTTCCAGGTAGATCAGAAGCTGTGCTAGTACTGGTTATATTGCTCTTCTTAATAATGCCACATAATTCACATCCAGTTTGTTTCTGAGCTGGTCTGTCTCCCTTGTGTCTTCCTCTATAGCACATTTGTATCAGAGTTGTGTGGAGAGTTGGGAAACAGACAGATCTCAATTAATCGTGTTCCAATTGGAGGTGATTTGGTTCATCCTAGCTGATACCTCTATTGTCTATAGCTATTAGATAATGGGGTTGGGTTCAAGGACTTCCAAATGTCATTCTTGCCTCCGAATTTGGCCTTGTAAAACAATTTATTTTAATAATAGGACAGGGAAAGTTTACATACTGTTATATTTTGTTAAATAGAGATACTGTAATTCTATTTATTTATTTATTTATTTATTTATTTATTTTTTTTTTTTTGGCCAGTCCTGGGCCTTGGACTCAGGGCCTGAGCACTGTCCCTGGCTTCCTTTTTGCTCAAGGCTAGCACTCTGCCACTTGAGCCACAGCGCCACTTCTGGCCATTTTCTGTATATGTGGTGCTTGGGAATCGAACCCAGGGCCTCATGTATACGAGGCAAGCTCTCTCGCCACTAGGCCATATCCCCAGCCCCAATTCTTTTTTTTTAAATCTTGAAGTCTTTGTACAAAGGAGTTGTATTCACCATATCAGTTGAGTACAATGCATCCCCTTCCTTCATTCTCCCAATCTCTCCTAGCCCCATGCCTTGCCTCAGCTTTCTTAACCTTAAAAGATATGTACAAAGTACAACACGTGTGGGTAGTGAATGTTACCGGTTGAACAATACTGAAACATATTGCATCTGAGAATGAAGATGGAAAAACAAAACTCAGTGAAAGCTATTGAATAATAGGGGTTGAGAGGGCAGGGAATGTGAGAGTAAAAGAAGGATTAATTTAACATACTGTATCATCATTTGTAAAATCTCTTTTAAAAGGTGCTAAATTGAAGAGCTCTTTTTCTGCAAGTGTTTGCAGTAAAAACGTTCGAATTTTGAGATGATTTTTCCCCTTTTTATTTAGTATTAAATTGAGTACAAATATTGTAAAAGTTAGATAATTTTTTCCCCAGACTCTCAATGTTCGATCTTATAATGTGAAATAGAAAGGAAATCAGCATGGAGAGTAACTATGGTGTGAAGGTTTGAAAATAATTATATATATATAAATAAATGTACTCCCTTGAAAGACACTAGTCAAATTTCTCTTCTGCAAAGTTCATAGTATATGATGTGACAGTACTATTGAATATAATGAACTACAGAGGTTTAATAAATGTTGCCCTCCAAAGAGAAAATCCAAGATGGTAGGTGGGATTTTCACATTACAGTGAGTACAGTGTTGAAGTGGACATTTATCACTAAGTGCAAGAACTCCACTCACCTAATTTATTTTAGCAAGGGAAAGACTATTCTCTTGAATAGACACTTAGGTCAGAGAAAATACGTTCAAAAGAATTAGTTTCAGCTAGGTAAAGTAGGATTTGGTACACTCGGCATTTTCTCTTCCAATTTTTTTCTAGCAGCCATCATTATTTTTAATGACCTTCATTAAATTTTTACATATCAGCTCTGCTTATCCATGTTCTTAAAGATTTTTGCACTTAAATGTTTTGGAGTAAATACCGGTAACATAAATAGCGCCATATTCATAATGTGTCTAAAAAAGTATGCTGGTTATTTCCCCCCCCCACACACACACACCTAGGTAGCATTGGTGTAGCCAGTAGAAAGGACTGAGTTGGAGGATCAGAATTGTTGGTAAGTCTGGCTCCACTGTTAATGAGTAGTTTAAGATTGGAAGGTCTTTAAGTGCTTCCAGCCTAAGTTACCTACTCCATCAAAAATAGAAAGTGAAGCGCCCCTTGATGATTAGCAACACTGCATGGAAGCTCTCTAGAACTAATACAGCATCTAAGGAATTAAGTCTATAATCACTGCCATAGAATGACGCTAGTTAAGAGGTATGTTATTATGGTCCTCAGAGTCAAAGTTTTAATGAAAGAATTGTATGCTACAGGTTTTCCTGTGCCAAGCCCATGTTAGTCTTAATAAATACTAAAGAACTAAGTTAGTAAAATGGTGTGCAAAGAATGTTTAGTTGAGCGTCTCATTGGTGCCATATGGCATAAATATGAGTAGGATAACTGCAAAGAAGCTTCAGAGTGGAGAAGTATCCAAATGTCCTCAAATTCTCGAGTTGTCCAGAAAAAGAACTTGGCTCCATTCTCCAGAAAGTTCCAACAGAGGAACTTGCCTCCCAAGGCTTCAGCTGAGGATAGACATGGTTTCAGGGGAAGGTGGTCATTTCCAGGAAGGTCCCACTCTGGTGGAAAATGGTCTCCTTGTAAGGGCAGGAGTCCTGTGGGGCCTCATTCATTGTCGAACCTTAGTAAAACCTGGCTGGCCTCGCCTGAGCAGGGAAAGCATGCCATGTTTAGCATTTACTCAACTTTGCTCATTCATACTAGGGTATCATGATGGACCCTTAGTCTTTTTCTGTTTCATTAATTATTGAATTAGGTTTGCGTGTATCTTTACATGTTTCATTTTAGAGTATGTTGTGCCTGTTGGGTGCTTGAATTCAGGGCCTGGGAGTGGTCTGAATTTTTCCTTTTTTTAAATCAAGGTTAGTGCTCTACCACGTGATCCACAGCTCTACTCAGAGGCTTTTTTGGCTGGTTATTTGGTGATAACAGGCTCACAGTCATACTGGTAGGTTGGCTTCAAACAGCAACCCTCAGCTCTCAGCCTCCTGAGTAGCTGGAGTGTAAGCATGAGCCAATGGTGCCTAGCATATTTTGTTAGTTTTTGAGAAATAGCTCATACAGGTTAATAGAAAAGCAGTAAAAAATTATTTTTTCTTATTCTTGAACGAAACTGCTTACTTAACAAGAAGAAATTCCAGAACTGCTGTCTTGTGTGTTATGGAGAGGTGGTCTATGTCTATGCATAACAGTGGCTTGTTCTGTTTGCTTTGCATTCTTGGATACTAGACATTGCTTTCCACCTCAATAGCCATACTTTACAGTATGAAATATATATATATATATAGATATAGATATAGATATATATATTGCTACATACATAAGAATCATGAGGATGTGGGCATACATTCTTTTTCTAGCAGAGTGATTTTCTATAATGAAGTATTTTCTCTGCAGAGAAATCAAAGGAAAACGGTAAATGCTAAGATTATTGCAGACGTTCTTTAGTCACCCAAATCTCTTAATGCTGATGCGATTTCCTCTGTTGAAAATAATCATGCATTGTTAGGTGTTCTCCTTGTAATATGTTACAGATAGAAAAGCTTTTTTTTTCTGAAAAATAATGCTCCGAAGTGAATTTTCAATCAGTGTGACAATTTAATTGCAGTCCAAATTTTATGGTGAAATAATTTCAACATGTGAAAGTTTTAGATTTTTCCCCCAAATAATTTCTAGTACCATGCACAGTTTTTACATTCCTAATGAAGTGATCTTGATGAATGTGTGTCAGAAATGAGGAAAGATGCAATGGGCTAGATCCAAACCGCAGATGAAAAGTAAGAACAGGACTCCAGCTCTCTTAGGCTGGCTCATCCAATGCTATCCATAAGGCAGATACAGGAATTTATGCTGACCCAAGAAAAAGAGCAAAGAATTAAATATTTTCTTATGCTGAAAATTACAATGGGATTTTACTTAGTTTGGTCAAGAACACTGTGAATATTTTTTTTTGAGCTTTTCTCTAGTTTCCTTATTTTGTGGTGGTCTTCAGATTACTAGATCTTTACAAATCCACATGAATAAAGAACATTTACTGTTCTGAATTGAAATAGGTTGTTTGTTTGTTAGCTACGATTTACCTTTAAGGTCGCTAGAGGATTTAATTTGACTTGTATTTTAGACTTTATTTTTAGTGAGTAGAAATTATACTGGAAGGCAGGGTATGGCTGTGTTGCCTTGGCTGGTATTAAGGCAAAGTGCTCAATCAATTCTTCTGTCTCCGAGTCTGGAGTCACTGGGTCAGAAATGTGAGCCCCGGTGCCCCAATACCCAGCTTCATTGCATTTCCTTATTTTCATAATGTTGGTATTCTCAAGTTATTTCTAAGTTTTCAACATAGTTCCACTGATAGCAAGAAACATTAGAACTTCCTGTTCTTTAACGTATACACCACAGCAAAGAAACATAGGCAAAGGTAGGTCCCCGGACTCAATGCCTGTAACCGTAGCTTCTCAGGAGCACGAGATCTGAGGATTGCAGTTTGAATCTACTTGGGGCAAGAAAGCTTATGAGACTCTTTTCTCTAATCAACTACTCAGAAAAATCTGGAAATGGCACTGTGGCTCATGTGGTAGAATGCCAGCCTTGAGCAGAAGTTGCTTGGGACAGTGCCCAGAGTTCAAGTCCCAGGACCAACAAAAACAAAAATCTCATGCAAGAGTAAGAATTTATTGATTCAGGTATAAATTTATTGTAATAAACACGTATTAGGAAAATATCATTGTTCAAAAAGACTAAAGAGAAATCAGTGTCAATGTGTTTGAAGAAAATGGGGTCATTTGATGTTTAAATCTGCCTTTGGCCTTTTTTTATTGCATACAAGTTGTCTAGTCTGACATGTTAGGTTGTGTTGAATGCTCTGCTCCGGTTCTCTAATGGTACCAAATAGGGTAATAGATTAGAACTAGGAGAGAGGAGCAGCTACAGCTCATATTTGCCTTGAAATCTTGAGCATTTTCTGATTAAATCCTGGGATGATCAGTGAGTCAACGTTGCTCAGCATACTAAATCATGATTTTCCCCCCATCTTGGTGACATGGTTGAAATTGTAAATATCAATTGTGTTTGAACAAGAGCATGATCCATAGACCTGGATCTGAACCTACTTCACATATGCCTTATTACAAGAAGACATTATAAATCGCCTAACTGGAAATTAGAAATCTACCTTTTAGCAAGTCTATTTTAAAGTTGGAAAAAAATCTTGGAAATAATGGGATTAAGTGGTGAAAGGTGCCCGAGGAAATGATGAATAATGGAAATAGGTAGTAACTGCTGGCCAGTGTACATGTTAAATAATTGTTTATGTGAATGTAAGCACTTAGAATTACAAATGAATATCTCTCATAGTTGATTTCATTTCTGTGGCAATCATAACTCCAGTCCTAAGGCACACAAAAATATGAGTGAGACTGAACTGTTATTGATTACTGATGTGACTCTACTGGTGTCAGTCAACAAGTGGTGAGGTTCTTCTTTTGTCAAACTGTTGCTGAGACTGAGCCACTGTCAAGTGTTGGTGACACATTACTGGTACCATTCCTGCAGAGTCAGAACCAGAGCAATGTCTTCTGTAACTGAAATGAATCGACTTTGCCTTGGGGCTATACTATACTAAATCAAACTAGAGATGGATGAACAGAAAAAACTCTTCTGTCTCAGTGACAGAAAATGTCTGTCTACAGACATTTCTCTTGGTCACTATGGCAACTACCCCTCCCCACACTTTGCGAGCCATTAAGATGTATCAAGACAGAGATGGCTGTTTGCAGCATCAGGCAGTTGAAATAAAAAGAGATTTGCTAGAAAGTTGGAAAGTTATTTCTTGGAGGAAAAGTGAGATCCTTAAAAACCTTAATTGACTTTTTTTTTCTTACTTGAAAAGTAGTTTGTTTGTTTCTTCAGTGACGGTGAAGCTGCGTGCATAGGACAATCCATGCCCTTCATACGCCTCTGTTTAGGAATCTGCTGCCTGGCAGTGCCCTGGCAGGGCCGAGTTACATAGACAAGCAAAATCGCAATTCCTGCCAGCTGGGGCAGGCACTCATAGTCAGGGAAATAAAACCTAGGGAGCAGATGGATTTCAAAGTGATTTGTAGACTTAAAAGTGATAGGAAAATATAGTAGTTTAAAAGTTTACCCAAGCAATCAGGGCTGGGAATGTGGCTTAGTGGTATAGTGCTTGCCTAGCATGCACGAAGCCCTGGGTTCGATTCTTCAGTACCACATAAACAGAAAAAGCCAGAAGTGATGCTGTGGCTCAACTGTTGGCATGCTAGCCTTCTGCAAAAGAAGCTCAGTGACAGTGCCCAGGTCCTTGAGTTCAAGCTGCAGGACTGGCAAAAAAATTACAAGCAATAAATTAATAAGCATTACACAAAAAGTAAAAATATTCCAAATTGGTAGGCCATTGCTCTCAGAAAGAGTTCAGCGACAACGCTTCTGAAAGGGTAGTGATTGGATTTAGAATGACTATATTTAGGAATCAGTCATTTAAGTATGACAGGCTGTTCAGAGTAGATAGTCAGAATACCTGGAGACCCTTTAGGGGCAGAACTTGGGCAGTTTGTTGGGATCCTGGCAAAGTGGCTAAAACCACAACGTGGAGGCTAAATGTTACGTGGTACCAATACACTGTTCATGGTCCTATTTGTTGTTGTTGGGGTTTTTTGTATGACATTTAGCTGAAAAGTTAATTATAAAATCATAAAGTTAATATAATTATAGCTAAAATTCATTGAGTGCTTATTCAATAGTGAAGTCAGGCACTATTTCAAGAGTTTTGCATGTTTTATTCTCTAATTATAGGGGATAAGCACTATTTTTTTCTTAAAAAATATTATTTCCATGTTTGCAGCTGATAAACTGAGGTACAGATAGAATAAAGGTCAGAGAGCAAGTAGCTCACAGCCACTGATCAAGTCAAGCAGATAAAGATCATAGGGTTAGTTAGTGCCATATGGGACAGCGGCTTAAAAGTAAAAAGATGTCTAGAGAGTGGAAATACTGGAAAAATACTGGATATGTGACAGGGGTGGGGGAGGAAATCCCTTTTGAACTCTGCACAGAAGAGTCACATGAAACTATTTTGAAGAGAGGAAGCTGGGTGAATCCAGGGCACCAACTAGAAACCATAAGACCAGGCTACAAGTTTCTCAGCTGGGGAGTAAATGTTTGAGGGAGAGTGAGGGCAGAAAGGATGGAAAGGAAGGCCTGGGAAGGGAATTCATTTGAACCCTGCTACTAATTGGTGAGGGAGAAGAAGGCATTAATGATGATTTGTATGCTTTTTTGGGTTAATGGTGATTGCATTAGCAGGTGGAGAGCCTGTTCTTTTATTAATTGAACTTCCTAATGCTGACCATTCTCAAGTACCATTCCTTTGAAATTATCTTTCCTCCTTTGTGCTGGTGATCACTGTTTCACCTCAGCTCTCCTCTCTTCCCACCCTCCTTCTGTGGTTCTTTTCTGAAGTTGGCACTCTTCACTATCCAATCTGGGACTCATTTCTTTCCCTCTCCACTATGCTACAGAGTAGATATGCTGTCCAATTAGCTTAAGTCTGAAAGCTGCACAATTTCATGGAGGAGACAGCTGGGACCCATTCCCCTCTTCACCATATTAGCTGTGGAATAATCGTCTTTGATACTGTTTTGCTCGTGTGTGAATGTGAATGATACCTCCATAATGGAGTTTTTCAATGCACCGAGTCTAGAGAAAAGGCTCCCAACACAGTGGTCCCTTAACAAGTTTTATTTGCTCTTTTTCTTTTCTTCCCTCTTCCTCCTATCCAAATATTTCCTTTCAGTTGAAGTCACTTCCCTGATGGGGATTCCTCCTATGTTAACAGAAATAGTCATGGTTCTCATTTGCTTGCCAGATATTAAACTGTGCACAATCACCTTTCATAGACAAATAGCACAGCGATTGTCTTTTGGTTTCAAACATGGAATGATTTAATACTCTAAAAATATAAGAGATAGGAACTACAACAGAGTTATAATCAAAAACTGGTTGTACGTGAAACTACTTCAGACAGAGGGGCAAAGATTTATCTTCCAGTTGGACTCCAAAATACAGCATAAAACAAGCTGTAGGAACATAATATATGAAAGATAAAAATTTCCAACCCCCTTACGTATCTCGAAATTGTATTTGTACAGATGTTATGAATGATACAATAGCTGATATTTAATGTAGAGTAGGAATTTTTTTTGATGAAACAGATGGTATTGAAAAAATTTATCTCAGCAAAGTACTGACTCATACAGAATAATATGGACTTTTTCATTTTGCAATGGGAGGGTAGATGAGCCTAAGTAAACTTGCTAAAAATGTATTTAAAAACCTAAGCTCTTCAAAATAAGCCCAGGGACAGTTCCCAGGCTATGAGCTTGAGCACCAGGACTGGCATAAGAGGAAGAGGAAGAGCAGGAGGATGTGGAGGAGGAAATGCTTAGGGTTAGCAGCATGAAGTGGGACTGTCCTGGGTTTATTTAAACTCTAGCCTTGCCATTTCCTACTTTTGGGACTTAATCCAGTTACTTCTTTGAGTCCAAGTTTTTTTTCGCCATTTGAGAATAATAATATCATCATGTGGCATATGTCCTATTAAGTGGGTACCTTTATATAAAGACATTCATTCAGTGTCTACAAGAAGATATGCAGTAGGTGCTAGTTATTGTTGAAAACTGGGGGTGAAGCAGTTGCAAGCCTTACTAATTAGGTGCTCTTGGGAAGGTTTGTTAATCTTAATTCCTCAGCTTTTTTCTCTCTTTCAGCCAACCTTCTCAAACTTTCTTATAAGAACTAAGGGAGTGTGTGTGTGTGTGTGTGTGTGTGTGTGTATGTGTGTGTGTATGTGTGTTTGTGTAGGGTAATTCACACTTTATCTAGCCTAAAAGAAAACTGATATTGAGTCATAAAAGAAGTTGTGTGTAGTTTTATTAACCATAGTAGAAAGTTTAGACTTAATTTCAAATATTCTAAGAACACATTGGAAAGTTTTAGCTAGAAAAGTGATGTGCCATGTTTTAGAAAGATCCCCTTGATTACTGTGGTGTTGTAGAATGATTGGGATCAAGGGGTGCAATGGGAGAGCCAGGAAGCAGGTTCAGACATGCTATCAATAACTGTGATGCTCAAAACCATGAAAGAAACAGAGACATACTCACTAGACACTATGTTGAAAATTAACTATATAACTTGTGTGGGGGGAATGGAAGAAAACAAAGGGAGAGAGCTTGCAGAAGGGGAGACATTGTCTAAAAAGAAATGTACTTATTACCTGACATGTTCTTGTAATCTCTCTGTACATCACCTTTTAAATAATAAAAGAATAAAAATTACAAAAATAAAAAATACAGGATAAATAGCACCTTTTGCCATCCATAACTATTTTCCGTATATTTAAATAAAATTTCTAAAGAAAAAAAAATCCTAAGCTCTTGTTCAAATATAAACATTACCTGTAAAAGGCTTTTTCCTGATTGAATTCATTTTCTTAGAGCCCATTCAGTATCTCATAGGTAGTATTCCCTCCATTTTTAATCAACATATTTATAAAAATCTACAGGTAAAATGATACATACTTATCAAGTACAACATATTTTACACATAGAGTGGTTAAATCTAGCTAACATACATATCGCACATTATTATCATTTTTGTGGTGGGAACACTCAACATCTACCCTGTACTCTCAGAAGGTAGATTAAGAGTTTATGCGTAAGACCCAAATTTACAGGAGGCCTAGAGATTTAATTGCCAAGACTTCAGCAATGGTATTGGCAAATATCAAACTTAGGTCTTTGTAATTCTTAGACATTTTGCCATGTTGCCACAAAAGCCTCATGAGCATTAAGAGGATTTCAATTGAACACTAGTCTGAAAAAATGAGGTTTTGGTGAAATTGGAAAAATAATAATAGGATGTGAGATTAAAACTCTGTTAATCTTTATTCTTGATTCTTTCTACTCCTATTCCTCTGAAAATCTAAAATGATAGAATCTCAAAATAGATTTCAAAAATTCAATACCTCTCAAATATTCAGATGAGAATATACATGCTTCCCAGTAGTAAAGAGAGGAACAAGTAAGTTATAAGACATAGCCCAAATGCCTATGGTCTGAAGTCCTGTCGCACTCTTATTCTTGTCATTCCATACCTGTGGCTTTAGAGTAAGTTTCCTGTGATCAGCTGACAGAAGAAGAAACTGGGGCCTGCTTTACAGAACCTTCTGTGTGATATTCAGGCACCATGTAAGAGTAGATAGTTGTAGCACTTTGACTCTGTACTAGGATGACCTTGAAAGGACGCTGGTAAAGGGAAATTCTCTAGGTGGGCAGAACATTGAGCAGTGTCTCTGTTGGTTGGCTTACAGGGAGAAGGGGCCAGTTGAGTGACTTTATGGATGTATGAGCTCTTGTGTGAATTGTTTGGCTAGCTGGTTAGGGACTTAGAAGAGGCATGACTGGAAAATTGGTCACAAGGTAATTGGGGATGAGGTAGGTGGTAGAACTTGCTGAGTGGGCACAATACCAAACGATAACCTGAGTGGAGGATGATGTTTGTAATTAAGTGAAAAGATGGCTCCTTTTTGTGGCTAGAAATCATCCTTTTTCCCATGCCACTCCTGTTCTTGCACAATGGAGCCATGTGCAAAATGGCCATGAACCACTGGGTGGGGACTATGCATGGCTTCGAAAGCATGACTGACTCGCCATGCTGACCCAGCTATGGCCATTGCTGAGTGCCCAGTCAGCTGACCAAGAGATGAGTAGTGGGTGGCTGATAGGGTACTGTTTTCCAGAGTGATTGAAGCTAATGATGGTGGGCATATTTCTTCGGATCACTTTTGTCATAAAGCAGTATTTGTTCTTACTGGAATTCTCATTTCTTATATATACACCTTCCTTGCATGCAATGATTGTGATAAATTACCATCCATGGACTTATAGAATGTTTGATCTGCCATCATGGTATTCAAATAGCATTGCTTCTGGTCAAGGGACTCACCTTCCAGCAAAGGATAGACATAAGGCTCATGGTGGTAGAATTCACTGGTTTTGCTATGACATCCTGCAGCTGCTGGCAGGACAGTGTGGTGGAAGACTTTGTCATGATGCCATAACTCCCATCAAGCCTACCAAGCTTCCCCAGGAGACTGTGATACTGTGAATTGAATAGGTATTGCTTTTGTAGTTGTTTGTCTTTTTTTTACCCTGTGTCTTTCACTTTTGGTATTCCCTTTCAATTTCCTAGTTCCAATACCAGTATACATGGTTTCCAATATACTCAGATAAGATTACAGAGATGGTGTAGGTACAACCAGAAGAAGGTGGATCATTGATTCTTTCAGATAGGACACATCTCACTGCAGATGCTACTGCTGGGTAACAGTCTAAGAACTCCTGAACTGATTAAAACAAAGAAACTACCAACACTTGCGTTGCTTCCCAGCTTACATGGGTTTTCTGTGAATACTTACATGACAGTGTGTTCTAAGCCAGAGTCATCACAAAGAAACCACTCCCCTCTGACAACTTCAATCTCAAATGAAGATGAAACTTGTGTAGAGAATAGATTTTGAATACAGTCCCTTAGTTAGTATAAACTTGGTTCTTCCTACATGTACCCTTTCTTCCCTATTTTGTTACAAAATGTTTTTACTTTATTTAGTTAGTTATTTTATTAATTAAATTGTGTTGACAAGGTGTTGTGCAAAAGGTGTACAGTTACATAACGAGGCAGTGAATACCTTTCTTGTGATATCTTACACCCTCGTTTTTCTTTTCCTTCCCTAGATCAGGTAGGCATATATACAATACCCAGTGTACCGAAATCATATACAGTAACCACGTGGCATAGGTCAAAGGAAATTCACCTAGAACTTTAAATGTCATGTCAACAATAGAATCCTCCTGGGTTCTTCTCTTGGAGTTGTTTTTTCCTATCCTCATCTTATATGATCATATGTACATAGCTGTTGAGCCTTTGTGATCCACTGATAGGTCTATTCTAAACCTTTCTATGTGTAGTAGTTGTTTGGTTTTAGATACACTATGTAAGGCCGATGATGGAAACCTGTGGAAATACAATTTGAAAAGAAGTTTTTTGTTTTGCAGACCTGGTCTCCACTGTCTTCCCCCTCCTCCCCACACACACACTCTAACAGTCATGTATCAAGGAGACCATGCCCCTTTGTTCTCTGTGTTCTAGGCTTGTCTCGCTCAACATTATTTGTTCAAGTTCTGACCATTTCCCTGCGAATAGCAATATCTTATCATTTCTATTTCCTATGTAGTATTCCATTGTGTATAGGTACCACATTTTTTGTATCCATCCATCTATAGTGGGCCATCTGGGTTGTTTCCATATTTTGGCTATTGTGAATTGTGCAGTGATAAACATGGATGTGCAGATGTCTTTTTGATATCCTGAGACCTGTTGTTCACGATAGATGCCTAGGAGTGGTATGGCTGGGTCATAGGGTATGTCTATGTTGAGCTTTTTGAGGAACCTCCATACTGTTCTTCAAAGTGGTTGTACTAAATTGCCCTCCCACCAACAGTGGAGAAGGGTTCCTCTTTCCCCGCATGCTCTCCAGCATTTGTAGTTGGCTGAGTTCAGAGTATAGGCCATTCTAACTGGAGTGACATGGTATCTCAGGGTTGTTTTTATTTGCATTTCCTTTACTGCCAGGGATGTTGAACATTTCCTCTTATGTTTCTTTGCCATTTCTATCTCTTCTCCTGTGCAGTCTCTCTAGAGCTCCGTTTCCCATTTAATAATTGGTTTACTGGGTTTGGAAGGGGTTAGTTTTTTGTGTACTCAGTAGATGAGGGATATTAGGCCTCTGTCTGTTGTTGTGCTGGTGAATATCCTTTCCCATATGATTGGCTGTCTTTCTAGATTGGTGGCTATGTCTTTAGCTGTGCCAAAACTTTTTATTTTGTCATAGTCCCATTTGTTGAGACTCTACCCTATCTGTTGTGCCCCTGGGACTATATTCAGGAAGGTCCTTCCTGTGTCTTTAAGTTCTAGCATCTTTTCTACTCTGACCTTCAGTAGTTTCAAGGATTCTGGTCTGATGTTGAGGTCCTTAATCCATTTTGAGTTGATCTTGGTGCATGGTGATAGGCTAGGGTCTAATTTGAGTTTTCTACATATGGCTGCCCAGTTTTCCCCGCACCAGTTGTTGAAGAGGCTATGTTTTTCCCATTGAATGTCTTTAGCTCCTTTGTGGAATATCAACTGACTGTAAAAATATGGTTTTATTTCTGGGACTTCTATTCTGTTCCATTGGTCTTCAGGTCTATTTTCATAGCAATACCAGGCTGTCTTTGTTATGATGGCTCTATAATAGAGCTTGAAGTCTGGTATTCTTTTGCCTAGAATTGCTTTGGCTATTCTAGGTCTTTTGCTGTTCCATATGAATTTATGGGTTGTTTTCTCTATTTCATTGAAGAATGTAGCTGGGATCTTGATGGGGATTGCTTTGAATTTGTATAGCCTTTGGGGCAATATGGGCATTTTCGCTATATGGATTCTGCCTACCCATGAGCAGGGGAGGTCTTTCCATCTCCTGTGTCCTCTTTGATTTCCCTTTTTAGATTTTTATAGCTCTCATTCAATAGGTCATTCATGTCTTTAGTTAGGTTAATCCCTAGGTAATGTATTCTTTTTTTAGCTATGGTAAATGGTATTATTTCCTTAATTTTCTTTTATGCTTATACATTGCTGGTGTACAGAAAAGCTGCTGATTTTTGTGGGTTGATTTTGTATCCTGCTACTTTGCCAAAATGGTTTTTTATGTCTAGGTAATCTGCGAATAGGGATAATTTGATTTTTTCTTTGCCCAACGTGGAAGCCTTTGATGTCTTCCTCTTGCCTTAGTGCAATGGCAAGGGATTCCAGCCCTATGTTGAATAGAAGCAGGGATAGTGGGCATCCTTGTCTTGTTCCTGAGTTTAGGGGAAATGGTTTTAGTTTCTCCCTATGGTATTAGCAGTTGGTCTGTTGTATATGGTTTTTCTTATTTTAAAGAATGTTCCCTTTATTCCTGATCTCTACAGGTCTTTTAACATGTATGGGTGTTGTATTTTCTCAAAGGCTATTTGGGCATCGGCTGAGATGATGATGTGGTTCTTCGTCTTAGCTCTGTTGACGTGGCGAATTACATTTATTGATTTGTGGATGTTGAAGCATCCTTGCGTCTGTGGGATGAAGCCTACTTGGTCATGATGTATATATCATTTTCTTGATCAGTTTCTAGATCCTGTTAGCTAGCACTTTGTTGAGAAGCTTTGCAGATGTGATCATTAGTGATGTTGGTCTTTCCCTAGTTTGTGGATGAGTATAATATTGGCTTCATAGAATGAGTTTGGGATTTCTCCCTGTTTGTATTTTGTGGAAGAGTTTGAGGAGTTAGCTCCTCACTGAAAGTTTTATAGATTTTATTGGTGAATCCATCTGGGCCTGAGCTTTTCTTTGTTGGGAGGCTCTTGATTACCTCCTGTATCTCGCTGTAAATTACTGGTTTAACTAGTTGATTTATTTCTTCTTGATTCAGTTTGGGCAGTTTAAGAATCGATCCATTTCTGTAAAATTATTATTCATTAGTGATTAAAGGTTCTGGAACTAGTTCCTTATGATGGTTTGAATACCTATATATTTGTTGTAATTTTTCCAGTGCAGTGCCTGATCTTACGGATATGAGTGACTCTCTCTCTCTCTTTTTCTGTTAGGTCTTGCAACGGATCTGTCAATTCTATTTATTAAGAACCAGCTTTTAGATTTTTTATTTGTTGAAAGGTCTTTCTATTCTCAATCAGATTATTTCTTCTTTAATCTTTATGATCTCTCTCCTCCTAGTCATTTTAGATTCAATTTTGTTCTTGTTTCTCCAGTCATTTAAGCTGCATGATGAAGTTCTTGATCTGTTCTGATTCCATTCTTTTAATGTGTATGCTGAGGGCAATGATCTTGCCCCTCGCCACAGCCTTTGCTGTATCACATAGGTTTCTTTGTGATGTATTTTCATTGTCATTTTGTCTTATGAATTCGTTAATTTTGTCCTTAATTTGCTCTGTAACCCAAGTGTTAGATAACAGTGAGGGGTTTGGCCTCCAAGTATTTGTGTAGTTTCTGTGGTATCCTTTGTTATTGAGAGCTACCTTGATTACACTGTGATCAGATAGTTTCTTTATGTGGACTACACATGATCAATTTTGGAGTATGTTCCATGGGCGTTTATGTGCCAACCAGCTACTATTTGATAGCAAATCACACACTATGTACAGGCAAACATCTGCACGGATGCATCTAAAAGGGTCCCAAAAGGATCGCAAGACTAGCAGGTGCTTTCATGCTACACAGGAGCACTTTGTCGACACTGTGGCCTTGCAGAAACATGCCAGATTGTGATTTCACAATCCTTGTCTCTGGACAAGAGACCACAGTAGAGATGCCAGGTAGGGGCCCACACCACTGGATAATGTTAGGGGGAAGTTGCTGCTAAGAATACAAAGAGCTCTGTTTCTCAATATTCTGCACAGTACTGCCAGTGGTCGGGGAACAGACCTTGGAGGAGAAAGCAGTTTCTTACACCATGCTTTCTGCCTTCCACCTCAAGCTGGATGAGTTGAAGTTGCTGTAACCAATCCTGACATTTCTGAGATACTGAGGGAATGACAATAAATGTCCCCCCCATCTTATAAGGAAAACTCTGTGGCGTCTGCATCCTATGCTCAACACTCCATAG
>NW_025957457.1:0-32679 GCF_023159225.1 Perognathus longimembris pacificus
CAGTATGATTGACAATTACTGAGCAGTTCTGTTACTTCTAAGCATTTTTCAACCTAAAAGTTTAGTAAGAATCTGGCTACCAGTTACAGGAGACATTTTAAAAATCAGATTGGCTAGATACCAGATTGAGTTTTCTAGAATATAAACTTAAACTTGGTCATCTTGTAGCTGGTAGCTTATTCTAACTATAACGTGTTTTAAAAAAAAAACCTCAAAAAACTGATGGGAAGTATAAAATTAAGTCTGAAAATAGGATAACATAGAACATTACTGAACTCTTACAAAATGTCAATGAAATCATTCAAAAATAGACACAGATAGGTCATAATAGAAGTAGAGGTGGTAAACCCACAGAGTGTTCGCCTACTCTCGCCTACTCTCGCCTACTCTCGCCTACTCTCGCCTACTCTCGCCTACTCTCGCTACTCTCGCCTACTCTCGCCTACTCTCGCCTACTCTCGCCTACTCTCGCCTACTCTCGCCTACTCCTCTCGCCTACTCTCGCCTACTCTCGCCTACTCTCGCCTACTCTCGCCTACTCTCGCCTACTCTCGCCTACTCTCGCCTACTCTCGCCTACTCTCGCCTACTCTCGCCTACTCCTCTCGCCTACTCCTCTCGCCTACTCTCGCCTACTCTCGCCTACTCTCGCCTACTCTCGCCTACTCTCGCCTACTCTCGCCTACTCTCGCCTACTCCTCTCGCCTACTCTCGCCTACTCCTCTCGCCTACTCTCGCCTACTCTCGCCTACTCTCGCCTACTCTCGCCTACTCTCGCCTACTCTCGCCTACTCTCGCCTACTCTCGCCTACTCTCGCCTACTCTCGCCTACTCTCGCCTACTCTCGCCTACTCTCGCTACTCTCGCCTACTCCTCTCGCCTACTCTCGCCTACTCTCGCCTACTCTCGCCTACTCTCGCCTACTCTCGCCTACTCTCGCCTACTCTCGCCTACTCTCGCCTACTCTCGCCTACTCCTCTCGCCTACTCTCGCCTACTCCTCTCGCCTACTCTCGCCTACTCTCGCCTACTCTCGCCTACTCTCGCCTACTCTCGCCTACTCCTCTCGCCTACTCTCGCCTACTCTCGCCTACTCCTCTCGCCTACTCTCGCCTACTCTCGCCTACTCTCGCCTACTCTCGCCTACTCTCGCCTACTCTCGCCTACTCTCGCCTACTCTCGCCTACTCTCGCCTACTCTCGCCTACTCTCGCCTACTCCTCTCGCCTACTCTCGCCTACTCTCGCCTACTCTCGCCTACTCTCGCCTACTCTCGCCTACTCTCGCCTACTCCTCTCGCCTACTCCTCTCGCCTACTCCTCTCGCCTACTCCTCTCGCCTACTCCTCTCGCCTACTCCTCTCGCCTACTCCTCTCGCCTACTCCTCTCGCCTACTCCTCTCGCCTACTCCTCTCGCCTACTCCTCTCGCCTACTCCTCTCGCCTACTCCTCTCGCCTACTCCTCTCGCCTACTCCTCTCGCCTACTCCTCTCGCCTACTCCTCTCGCCTACTCCTCTCGCCTACTCCTCTCGCCTACTCCTCTCGCCTACTCCTCTCGCCTACCCTCTCGCCTACTCCTCTCGCCTACTCCTCTCGCCTACTCCTCTCGCCTACTCCTCTCGCCTACTCCTCTCGCCTACTCCTCTCGCCTACTCCTCTCGCCTACTCCTCTCGCCTACTCCCTCTCGCCTACTCCTCTCGCCTACTCCTCTCGCCTACTCCTCTCGCCTACTCCTCTCGCCTACTCCTCTCGCCTACTCCTCTCGCCTACTCCTCTCGCCTACTCCTCTCGCCTACTCCTCTCGCCCTCTACTCCTCTCGCCTACTCCTCTCGCCTACTCCTCTCGCCTACTCCTCTCGCCCTACTCCTCTCGCCTACTCCCTCTCGCCTACTCCTCTCGCCTACTCCTCTCGCCTACTCCTCTCGCCTACTCCTCTCGCCTACTCCTCTCGCCTACTCCTCTCGCCTACTCCTCTCGCCTACTCCTCTCGCCTACTCCTCTCGCCTACTCCTCTCGCCTACTCCTCTCGCCTACTCCTCTCGCCTACTCCTCTCGCCTACTCCTCTCGCCTACTCCTCTCGCCTACTCCTCTCGCCTACTCCTCTCGCCTACTCCTCTCGCCTACTCCTCTCGCCTACTCCTCTCGCCTACTCCTCTCGCCTACTCCTCTCGCCTACTCCTCTCGCCTACTCCTCTCGCCTACTCCTCTCGCCTACTCCTCTCGCCTACTCCTCTCGCCTACTCCTCTCGCCTACTCCTCTCGCCTACTCCTCTCGCCTACTCCTCTCGCCTACTCCTCTCGCCTACTCTCTCGCCTACTCCTCTCGCCTACTCCTCTCGCCTACTCCTCTCGCCTACTCCTCTCGCCTACTCCTCTCGCCTACTCCTCTCGCCTACTCCTCTCGCCTACTCCTCTCGCCATACTCCTCTCGCCTACTCCTCTCGCCTACTCCCTCTCGCCTATCCTCTCGCCTACTCCTCTCGCCTACTCCTCTCGCCTACTCCTCTCGCCTACTCCTCTCGCCTACTCCTCTCGCCTACTCCTCTCGCCTACTCCTCTCGCCTACTCCTCTCGCCTACTCCTCTCGCCTACTCCTCTCGCCTACTCCTCTCGCCTACTCCTCTCGCCTACTCCTCTCGCCTACTCCTCTCGCCTACTCCTCTCGCCTACTCCTCTCGCCTACTCCTCTCGCCTACTCCTCTCGCCTACTCCTCTCGCCTACTCCTCTCGCCTACTCCTCTCGCCTACTCCTCTCGCCTACTCCCTCGCCTACTCCTCTCGCCTACTCCTCTCGCCTACTCCTCTCGCCTACTCCTCTCGCCTACTCCTCTCGCCTACTCCTCTCGCCTACTCCTCTCGCCTACTCCTCTCGCCTACTCCTCTCGCCTACTCCTCTCGCCTACTCCTCTCGCCTACTCCTCTCGCCTACTCCTCTCGCCTACTCCTCTCGCCTACTCTCGCCTACTCCTCTCGCCTACTCCTCTCGCCTACTCCTCTCGCCTACTCCTCTCGCCTACTCCTCTCGCCTACTCCTCTCGCCTACTCCTCTCGCCTACTCCTCTCGCCTACTCCTCTCGCCTACTCCTCTCCCTACTCCTCTCGCCTACTCCTCTCGCCTACTCCTCTCGCCTACTCCTCTCGCCTACTCCTCTCGCCTACTCCTCTCGCCTACTCCTCTCGCCTACTCCTCTCGCCTACTCCTCTCGCCTACTCCTCTCGCCTACTCCTCTCGCCTACTCCTCTCGCCTACTCCTCTCGCCTACTCCTCTCGCCTACTCCTCCCTACTCGCCCTACTCCTCTCGCCTACTCCTCTCGCCTACTCCTCTCGCCTACTCCTCTCGCCTACTCCTCTCGCCTACTCCTCTCGCCTACTCCTCTCGCCTACTCCTCTCGCCTACTCCTCTCGCCTACTCCTCTCGCCTACTCCTCTCGCCTACTCCTCTCGCCTACTCCTCTCGCCTACTCCTCTCGCCTACTCCTCTCGCCTACTCCTCTCGCCTACTCCTCTCGCCTACTCCTCTCGCCTACTCCTCTCGCCTACTCCTCTCGCCTACTCCTCTCGCCTAACTCCTCTCGCCTACTCCTCTCGCCTACTCCTCTCGCCTACTCCTCTCGCCTACTCCTCTCGCCTACTCCTCTCGCCTACTCCTCTCGCCTCTCCTCTCGCCTACTCCTCTCGCCTACTCCTCTCGCCTACTCCTCTCGCCTACTCCTCTCGCCTACTCCTCTCGCCTACTCCTCTCGCTACTCCTCTCGCCTACTCCTCTCGCCTACTCCTCTCGCCTACTCCTCTCGCCTACTCCTCTCGCCTACTCCTCTCGCCTACTCCTCTCGCCTACTCCTCTCGCCTACTCCTCTCGCCTACTCCTCTCGCCTACTCCTCTCGCCTACTCCTCTCGCCTACTCCTCTCGCCTACTCTCTCGCCTACTCCTCTCGCCTACTCCTCTCGCCTACTCCTCTCGCCTACTCCTCTCGCCTACTCCTCGCCTACTCCTCTCGCCTACTCCTCTCGCCTACTCCTCTCGCCTACTCCTCTCGCCTACTCCTCTCGCCTACTCCTCTCGCCTACTCCTCTCGCCTACTCCTCTCGCCTACTCCTCTCGCCTACTCCTCTCGCTACTCTCGCCTACTCCTCTCGCCTACTCCTCTCGCCTACTCCTCTCGCCTACTCCTCTCGCCTACTCCTCTCGCCTACTCCTCTCGCCTACTCCTGCTCCTCGCCTACTCCTCTCGCCTACTCCTCTCGCCTACTCCTCTCGCCTACTCCTCTCTCGCCTACTCCTCTCGCCTACTCCTCTCGCCTACTCCTCTCGCCTACTCCTCTCGCCTACTCCTCTCGCCTACTCCTCTCGCCTACTCCTCTCGCCTACTCCTCTCGCCTACTCCTCTCGCCTACTCCTCTCGCCTACTCCTCTCGCCTACTCTCGCTACTCTCTCGCCTACTCCTCTCGCCTACTCCTCTCGCCTACTCCTCTCGCCTACTCCTCTCGCTACTCCTCTCGCCTACTCCTCTCGCCTACTCCTCTCGCCTACTCCTCTCGCCTACTCCTCTCGCCTACTCCTCTCGCCTACTCCTCTCGCCTACTCCTCTCGCCTACTCCTCTCGCCTACTCCTCTCGCCTATCTCTCGCCTACTCCTCTCGCCTACTCCTCTCGCCTACTCCTCTCGCCTACTCCTCTCGCCTACTCCTCTCGCCTACTCCTCTCGCCTACTCCTCTCGCCTACTCCTTCGCCTACTCCTCTCGCCTACTCCTCTCGCCTACTCCTCTCGCCTACTCCTCTCGCCTACTCCTCTCGCCTACTCCTCTCGCCTACTCCTCTCGCCTACTCCTCTCGCCTACTCCTCTCGCCTACTCCTCTCGCCTACTCCTCTCGCCTACTCCTCTCGCCTACTCCTCTCGCCTACTCCTCTCGCCTACTCCTCTCGCCTACTCCTCTCGCCTACTCCTCTCGCCTACTCCTCTCGCCTACTCCTCTCGCCTACTCCTCTCGCCTACTCCTCTCGCCTACTCCTCTCGCCTACTCCTCTCGCCTACTCCTCTCGCCTACTCCTCTCGCCTACTCCTCTCGCCTACTCCTCGCCTCTCCTCGCCTACTCCTCTCGCCTACTCCTCTCGCCTACTCTCTCGCCTACTCCTCTCGCCTACTCCTCTCGCCTACTCCTCTCGCCTACTCCTCTCGCCTACTCCTCTCGCCTACTCCTCTCGCCTACTCCTCTCGCCTACTCCTCTCGCCTACTCCTCTCGCCTACTCTCTCGCCTACTCCTCTCGCCTACTCCTCTCGCCTACTCCTCTCGCCTACTCCTCTCGCCTACTCTCGCCTACTCTCGCCTACTCCTCTCGCCTACTCCTCTCGCCTACTCCTCTCGCCTACTCCTCTCGCCTACTCCTCTCGCCTACTCCTCTCGCCTACTCCTCTCGCCTACTCCTCTCGCCTACTCCTCTCGCCTACTCCTCTCGCCTACTCCTCTCGCCTACTCCTCTCCTACTCTCTCGCCTACTCCTCTCGCCTACTCCTCTCGCCTACTCCTCTCGCCTACTCCTCTCGCCTACTCCTCTCGCCTACTCCTCTCGCCTACTCCTCTCGCCTACTCCTCTCGCCTACTCCTCTCGCTCCTCTCTGCCTACTCCTTCGCCTACTCCTCTCGCCTACTCCTCTCGCCTACTCCTCTCGCCTACTCCTCTCGCCTACTCCTCTCGCCTACTCCTCTCGCCTACTCCTCTCGCCTACTCTCTCGCCTACTCCTCTCGCCTACTCCTCTCGCCTACTCCTCTCGCCTACTCCTCTCGCCTACTCCTCTCGCCTACCTCCTCGCCCTACTCCTCTCGCCTACTCCTCTCGCTCTACTCCTCTCGCCTACTCTCTCGCCTACTCCTCTCGCTCTACTCCTCTCGCCTACTCCTCTCGCCTACTCCTCTCGCCTACTGCCTCTCTCGCCTACTCCTCTCGCCTACTCCTCTCGCCTACTCCTCTCGCCCTACTCCTCTCGCCTACTCCTCTCGCCTACTCCTCTCGCCTACTCCTCTCGCCTACTCCTCTCGCCTACTCCTCTCGCCTACTCCTCTCGCCTACTCCTCTCGCCTACTCCTCTCGCCTACTCCTCTCGCCTACTCCTCTCGCCTACTCCTCTCGCCTACTCCTCTCGCCTACTCCTCTCGCCTACTCCTCTCGCCTACTCCTCTCGCCTACTCCTCTCGCCTACTCCTCTCGCCTACTCCTCTCGCCTACTCCTCTCGCCTACTCCTCTCGCCTACTCCTCTCGCCTACTCCTCTCGCCTACTCCTCCTCGCCTACTCCTCTCGCCTACTCCTCTCGCCTACTCCTCTCGCCTACTCCTCTCGCCTACTCCTCTCGCCTACTCCTCTCGCCTACTCCTCTCGCCTACTCCTCTCGCCTACTCCTCTCGCCTACTCCTCTCGCCTACTCCTCTCGCCTACTCCTCTCGCCTACTCCTCTCCTACTCCTCTCGCCTACTCCTCTCGCCTACTCCTCTCGCCTACTCCTCTCGCCTACTCCTCTCGCCTACTCCTCTCGCCTACTCCTCTCGCTACTCCTCTCGCCTACTCCTCTCGCCTACTCCTCTCGCCTACTCCTCTCGCCTACTCCTCTCGCCTACTCCTCTCGCCTACTCCTCTCGCCTCTACTCCTCGCCTACTCCTCTCGCCTACTCCTCTCGCCTACTCCTCTCGCCTACTCCTCTCGCTACTCCTCTCGCCTACTCCTCCGCTACTCCTCTCGCCTACTCCTCTCGCCTACTCCTCTCGCCTACTCCCTCTCGCCTACTCCTCTCGCCTACTCCTCTCGCCTACTCCTCTCGCCTACTCCTCTCGCCTACTCCTCTCGCCTACTCCTCTCGCCTACTCCTCTCGCCTACTCCTCTCGCCTACTCCTCTCGCCTACTCCTCTCGCCTACTCCTCTCGCCTACTCCTCTCGCTCCTCTGCTACTCCTCTCGCCTACTCCTCTCGCCTACTCCTCTCGCCTACTCCTCTCGCCTACTCCTCTCGCCTACTCCTCTCGCCTACTCCTCTCGCCTACTCCTCTCGCCTACTCCTCTCGCCTACTCCTCTCGCCTACTCCTCTCGCCTACTCCTCTCGCCTACTCCTCTCGCCTACTCTCGCCTACTCCTCTCGCCTACTCTCTCGCCTACTCCTCTCGCCTACTCCTCTCGCCTCCTCCTCTCGCCTACTCCTCTCGCTACTCCTACTCGCCTACTCCTCTCGCCTACTCCTCTCGCCTACCTCCTCTCGCCTACTCCTCTCGCCTACTCCTCTCGCCTACTCCTCTCGCCTACTCCTCTCGCCTACTCCTCTCGCCTACTCCTCTCGCCTACTCCTCTCGCCTACTCCTCTCGCCTACTCCTCTCGCCTACTCCTCTCGCCTACTCTCTCGCCTACTCTCTCGCCTACTCCTCTCGCCTACTCCTCTCGCCTACTCTCTCGCCTACTCCTCTCGCCTACTCCTCTCGCCTACTCCTCTCGCCTACTCCTCGCCTACTCTCGCCTACTCTCGCCTACTCTCGCCTACTCTCGCCTACTCTCGCCTACTCTCGCTACTCTCGCCTACTCTCGCCTACTCTCGCCTACTCTCGCCTACTCTCGCCTACTCTCGCCTACTACTCTCGCCTACTCTCGCCTACTCTCGCCTACTCTCGCCTACTCTCGCCTACTCTCGCCTACTCTCGCCTACTCTCGCCTACTCTCGCCTACTCTCGCCTACTCTCGCGCTCTCGCCTGTCCTACCTCTAGCCCTGTCCTACCTCTAGCCCTAGCCTACCTCTAGCCCTAGCCTACCTCTAGCCCTAGCCTACCTCTAGCCCTAGCCTACCTCTAGCCTTAGCCTACCTCTAGCCCTAGCTTAGGACTCGAACCTTGAACCTTAGGAATTCTATGCAAGTGCTCTACCCCTGAGCTAATTCCTTGCTCTGACTTTCAGGTTGTCTTTGATCCTACTTCTCCTCCTCTCCTTCTTTTCTGTATGCCGTCACCAATTTCCTTCCCCTCCCATTCTCCCTTTCTTACAGGTGCTCCCTCTCTTCACTGTTGAAGGATTCAGTGCTTTGGGGTTAACAGGCCACGATTCTGCCAGCAATTTTCTCTCTCAGCCCACTCAGCTCTCCGAAACGTGATTTTATTTCGATTCAACTCCCACTATCCTTGTGCAAAAGTGATATATATTTGGGAAGTTGCCTTCAAATTTTGACAAGCCGAATGAAAATACAATATTTTGAAATGATATAACAACAGTAGATATAGAAGCCTCTTTAGTCCAACTCAGTAATGATTGATAATTGTGCTTTTATTCATGTCAATGGACCAGGAAGGCCCTTCTATTATGGGGCCGTTTTAAGGGTACATGCCGCTTAGGGCCTGATTACAAATGTTCGAAAATCTCTGTCTCAGAATAAATTGAAATTGTAAAGTACACCTGGCTTAAATTGTCAAAACTCAGGCAGGACACCTGGTCGGCTAAGAGATGAGATACGCACCTTCTTTCCCCAGATGAAGGTATTCAAAGGTAAAGTGGATAATTCAACATGCTCTTGTCAAAATTGACCTACGGACTCAAGTCAAGTACTTGCGTGGAGCGGCACCCAGCCTTCTTCAATCAAAAATTATTTGGGGTGATAAATGACTTGCTACAGAAGCCAGCCCTGGTAAATAAGGCCTTAGAATGCCAAAGTCATTTGTTTAATAGGTTTTCTCTTAAATCTTGGTGATTTGCAAGATTGGCAAAAAAAAAATGTCACTGGGAAAATGTATGGCCCATATTTTAATTTGCTCGCTTTAGGATCTTTTGTGCAAATGTAAGTGAGTGTGTGTGTATGAGTGTGAACAAATTCAAGATTGAAATTGTCAGTCTGATGTAAAAATGGTTGAATTTCTGTTCAATCTCCAAAACTGTCATCAGGTTTCAGTGCTACCTAATATTTTAAAGGATTTTTGCATTGCTTTAAAGAGGAATTGTAGTTTATTCAAAAAATGTCTTTAATTTGCAGTTGCAAAATATTGGTATCTTATTTGTTAAGTTGTTTGCACTGTAATCAAGTTATCTGACTTAGGACAAGGCATTGGGAATTTGAAATTTATTCCCCTGCCCTGTTTACTAATTTGAGGCTAAATGTCAGAAATTTCAATATTAATTTGTATCACTGTTAAAGAACTGCTTCGGGCTTCTCAGTCAGAGATCAAAAGGAAAGGACAGGAAAACTGAGGATTGGCCTGTGCCTATCTTTGGGATTGAGGGGTGAACTGGCAAAGGTGCAGCTTAGATAGTCCATGCATGGTGAGGTAGGCCCCAGGGGCAAGTGCATACATGGTAGAAAAAGATAAGCTGTCACAAGGCAGTTGATGGATCTCGAAGGACTCAGATGTGTACATAACCATTCTGTAGGACAGGCCTATCTGTCTGTTCCTTCCTGCTGGAAACTGGATACCTGATGGTAAAATCTGCAATGTGATGATTTGTTTGATATTTACAAAACTCCCCACAGGGATGTATTTAAAATCGGAAAAGCCTGAAAACGTGGCTTAGAAAGTTTATATGTATGATGTCATTTAATATCTATGCTATTTTGAAATTGGCATGTAATCTTTTAAAGTAAAATTATTAGGTCTGAATACTTGGTTTGTAATTCTAGTGCTTATTACTCTTGCATGATTCCTGATAATTATTGATAAGAATTCTTAGAAGGTAAATATGATTATAATATAATATATGATTATAATACACAATAATACATGTGAAATTCAATTTCAGTTCGGCTTGAATTTCAAAGTATTTGCAAGTATTTCCTACTTCAGCTCAAAGCTACCACTCTACCACATGAGCCACAGTGCCATGTCTGGTGTTCTGGTGGTTAATTGACAATAAGAGTCTCATGGACTTTCTTGCCAGGTGTGCCTTTGAACCTGGATCCTCACATCTCAGCCTCCTGAGTATCTGGAGTTACAGGCATGAGCCACAAGTTAAAATTGGTTGATTTATGCTAGTACTGGCTTGAACTCAGGGTCTCTTCCTTTTACTTGGCTTTTTTGTTCAAGGCTGGCACGCTGACACCAACTGGAGCAACATGTCTGGGATTTTCCTGGTGAATGGGAGACAAGAATCTCTTAAATTTATCTCCTGAGGCTGACTTGGAACTGAGCTCCTCAGATCCCAGCCTCCTGCATAGCTAGCATTTTAGGCATGTGACACCAGTGCCCAGTTTTTCTCCCTTGAGAAAGGTTAATTGATTGTCATTTGCTATGCACCCTTTGAATTTACTACCTTTGCTGTCTGTTGGCCACCTAGTTTTCTGATGTGAAATTGGTCACAATCTCATCGAGGATCTCTTGTGTGTGTGACTTTGAATATTCTCTGTCTTTAACAGTTTAATTAGATTATGTCTTCATACGGATTTCTGAGTTTATCCCACTTGAAGTTTGTTGAGCCAGTAAATTCTTTATATGGGTGCTTGTTTTCTGGGGTTAGGGTCCCATGGTCCCTGCTTCAAACAAGCCCTCTAAATGGGTTTGAGAACCACTAGTCAAGGTGGGGCCTCTTCAGCTATGGTGGGGTCTTTGTCTTTTATTCTGAAGCAAAAGCTCTTGAAGGTTAGCGTAGGAAAGTGACACGAACTGATTTAAGAAGCATAAAAACCGGATGCCAGTTGCTCATGCCTGTTACCCTAGCTACTTGTGAAGTTGAGGTTTAAGGATTGTGTTTGGAGGCCAGCCCAGGCAGGAGAGTCCATGAGTTTCTTTCTTGTTTGAAGGCTTAGATGTGAGGATCGTGGTTCAAAGTCACCAGAGCAGGATAGAAAATGAGAGTCTTAGCTCCGCTTACCCACCAGAAATCTAGAAGTGGATCTGTAGCTCAAAGCGGTAGAGCACTAGCTGGAAAACTAAACGCTGAAGGACAGTGCCCAGGCCTTGAGTTAAAAGCCCACAATGGATAAAATAAAACAAAACAAAGAATACAAACAAAATATCAAAGACGGCATCAAGCCCTAAGATCAGCATTAAAAAGAAATGTCTTCTCAACATTCCTACAAGTTAACTTAAATCTACTGCCAGAATTCAGCTGGAAGAGGGTGGTAGTGGCTCACGCCTGCCATCCCTGCTACTCAGGAGGCTGAGATCTGAGGATTCACATTTGAAGCAAGCTAGGGCAGGAAAATCCATGAGATTTTAATCGCCAATGATCCACCAAAAACTTGGAAGGAGGGCTGAGGCTCAATTGGCAGCACAGTAGGCTTGAGGAAAAAATTCTCAAGGAGAGCTCAGACCCTCAGGTCCAGCCCCAGGACCAAAAACCAAACAAACTTTGAAAACTATCAGGACCCAACAAGAGCGCCTGAAGCTTTGTAGATGGCCAGCAGAGGTCGCTAGAGCACTGTGGATAGTGGAGTGACCAGGAGGACTGCAGCAGCTCTTTCTCCCCCAATGGGAAACAGCCAGCTATAGCTCCTTGACCACTCAGGCCCAGCTTGGCTGGCTGTCTCCAAATGTCACCTGCTTAAGCCCAAATCTGGCAGTCCCTGCACATCAGCTGCCTTGCAAATCCAGTGATCCTTTGGAATAGAAATCACCCCCAAGCTCAGGCATTTCAGCAAGTTCCCACCAATGCAGTTGGACACCAGCTCCTTGAGACAGTGGAAGAGCAAAGAAAGAACTCGTTCTGGTTGAGGCAGACTCCATGTAGAGTCTCAATTGTCTAAGCTGGAGGCTAGAAAGGAAATTCCCAAGCATTACAGAGGGACAGGCGCTGGGCCTTCACTTATTGTTTCCCGACATGCATCTGCATGTTCTGATGCCCATGTGCTCCACTTCTCTTTCCAATGCGTGTGTGTGTATGTGTGTGTGTGTATGTGTGTGTGTGTGTGTGTGTGTGTGTGTGTGTGTGTCCTGGGGCTTGAAATAAGGGCCTGGGTGCATGTCCTTTGCCTCTTTGTTCTACCACTAGTGTTGTACCCTGTAAGGTAGAGCTCTAATTCATATTTTCTGGTGGTTCATTGCAGATAGGAGTCTCACATATTTTTCTTCCGATGGCTGCATTCGAAGAACAACCCTCATATCTCAGCCTCCTGAGTAGCTAGGATTACAGTGGTAAGCCCCCAGCAGCAGGCTTGGAATGGCATTGTCATGATGGTGGGGATTGACTTATTGGCTTTCTGTGGTGGCAATTGAAACCGGCAGGAATTTTATGTAAATGAAATTGCATCATTTGGATCAGGTTCTTTGTTTCTTTGGTTTTAAAGCATGAATCAGTGTATACCGAGGGGGAAGGAAAACAGTCAGCATATTTTGAAGAACAAGATGATCAGAGCTCCCACTACATGGAAGGGGTTGCCAGAAGGGCACCACCTGGAGTGTGTTGTGGAAGCAATGACTGGGTCTCTCTAGCAGAGAGCAACGTGACACAGAAGCTCATTGGACATCCTGTGTGCCTTATTACTCTCCTCACCCAATGACGGATTCCATGAAGCCTGCACTGGCTCGCCATGCAGCGGTTAGCACTTCTGATTGGACGTCAATTCTGATGCAGAGCTCTGGGGTCCAATCAGGTCAGCGTTCACATGCTAGTTCTCCAGCCGTCCACAGGATGATCAAGGCCATATGTAATCTAGAGTCCTGCATACAAGATTGCCCAAGGTCAAGGTGATGTGAGGCAAAGTCCTACAGCCAGAATTCAGCTGGCAGAGGGTGGTAGTGGCTTACGCCTGCCATCGCAGCTACTTGGGAGGCTGAGATCTGAGCAATCACATTTCACGTTAGCTAGGGAAGGAGAATCCATGAGATTTTACTCGCCAATGAGCCACCAAAAACTCGGAAGGAGGGTTGAGGCTCAATTCGTAGAGCAGGAGACTTGAGGAAAAAATACTCAAGGGTAGCTCAGACCCTAAGTTCAAGCCCCAGGACCAAAAACCAAACAAACTGTGAAACCTATCAAGAACCAACAAGAGCGCCTGTAGTTCTGTAGACGGCCAGCAGAGGACACTAGAGCACCGTGGATGGTGGAACGACCAGGAGGCCTGCAGCAGATCTTCCTCACACAGTGTGAAACAGCCTGCTACAGCTCCATGACCATTGAGGCCCAGCTGGGCTGGCTGTCTTCAACAGTCACCTGCTCAACCCAAACCTGGCAGTCTCTGTGCATCAGCTGCCGTGCAAATCCAGTGAGCCATTGGAATAGAAATCTCCCCCAAGCTCATTCATTTCAGCAAGTTCCACCAGGTTTTCTTTTAAATCTTGGTGATTTGCAAGGTTGGCAAAAATAAAATGCCACTGGACAATGCATGGCACATATTTACTTTGCTCGCTTTAGGATCTTTTGAACGAATGTATGTGAGTGTGTGTGTGTGTGCATATGAGTGTGAACAAATTCAAGATTGAAATTGTCATTCTGATGTAAAAATGGTTGAGTTACTGTACAAACTCCAAAACAGGCATCAGGTTTCAGAGCTACCAAATGTTTTAAAGGGTTTTTGCTTTGCTTTAAAGAGGAAATGTAGTTTAATCCAAAAACGTCTTTAATGTGCAGTTGCAAAATATTGGTATCTTAATGTGTATGCTGTTTGCACTGTCATCAAGTTATCTGGCTTAGCACAAGGCATTGGGAATTTCAAATTTTTTCCCCTGGTCTGTTTATTAATTTGAGGCTAAATGTCAGAAATTTCGATATTAATTTGTATGACTGTTAAAGAACTGCTTCGGGCTTCTCAGTCAGAGATCAAGAAGAAAGGACAGGAAAACTTAGGATGTGCTCGTGTGCGTATCTTCGGGGTTGAGGGGTGAACTGGCAAATGTGCAGCTTAGCTGGTCCATGCATGGTGAGGCAGGCCCCAGGGGCAAGTGCACACATCGTAGAAAAAGACTAAGCTGTCACAAAGGTAGTTGATGGAGCCCGAAGGACTCAGATGTGTATATACCCATTCTTTAGGACAAGCCTATCTCTCTGTTCCTTGCTACTGGACACTGGAAACCTGAGAGTAAAATGGGCATTCTGTAGGATAGGCCTATGTGTCTGTTCCTTGCTGCTGGACACTGAAAACCGGACGGTAAAATGGGCATTCTGTAGGACAGGCCTATCTGTTCCTTGCTGCTGGAAACTGGAAACCTAGTGGTAAAATCGGCAATGTGATGATTTGTTTGATATTTCCAAAACTACTCACTGGGATGTATTTCAAATTGGAAAAGCCTTAAAACATGGCTTAGAAAGTTTATCTGTATGATGTCATTTAATTTCTATGCTATTTGGAAATTTGCATGTAATTTTTTAAAGTAAAATTATTAAGTCTGGATATTGGTTTGTAATTCTAGTGCTTATAATTCTTCCATGATTCTTGATAATTATTGATTGGAGTTCTTAGGAGGGAAATATGATCATAATACATTATATGATTATAATACACAATAATACGTTTGAAATGCAATTTTAGTTTGGCTTGAATTTGAAAATATTTCTTACTAAGTGATTATTCTTTTTTCCTCACTGCATGCCTTTAATTAAGTTCTCACCTTCTTCTTAAACACAAAGATAATAATATCCACTCAGTAGTGTTACTGTGAGGATTAAACAAGATATAACATGTAAATCCCTTACCATAGTGTCTGATACTTGAGAAATATTATCTCCTTTCCTTTGTTCCTAATTTATTGAATGGACTGCTTTATGTGGTCATTCTTTTAAGTACTGAAGTCTACAGAGTAATTCCATTGACTTTATTTTCAGATGACTTGATATAATTTTCATATACGACCCACAAGGATCATAGATTCATTTTTTCAAATTTTTATTATCAAACTGATGTACAGAGAGGTTGCAGTTTCATACATTAGGCATGGGATACATTACTGTTTATTACCTTGTCCCTCATACCCCCTTCCCCCCTCCCCCTTTCCCTTTCCCTCCCTGAGGTGTTCAGTTCACTTACACCAAACAGTTTTGCAAGTATTGCTTTTGTAGTTGTTTGTCTTTTTTTACCCTGTGTCTTTCAATTTTGGTATTCCCTTTCAATTTCCTAGTTCCAATACCAGTATACACGGTTTCCAATATACTCAGATAAGATTACAGAGATGGTGTAGGTACAACCACAAGAAGGTGGATCATTGATTCTTTCAGATAGGACACATCTCACTGCAGATGCTACTGCTGGGTAACAGTCTAAGAACTCCTGAACTGATTAAAACAAAGAAACTACCAATACTTGCGTTGCTTCCCAGCTTACATGGGTTTTCTGTGAATACTTACAGGACAGTGTGTTCTAAGCCAGAGTCATCACAAAGAAACCACTCCCCTCTGACAACTTCAATCCCAAATGAAGATGAAACTTGTGTAGAGAATAGATTTTTAATACAGTCCATTAGTTAGTATAAACTTGGTTCTTCCTACATGTACCCTTTCTTCCTATTTTGTTACAAAATGTTTTTACTTTATTTAGTTAGTTATTTTATTAATTAAATTGTGTTGACAATGTGTTGTGCAAAAGGTGTACAGTTACATAACGAGGCAGTGAATACCTTTCTTGTGATATCTTACACCCTCGTTTTTCTTTTCCTTCCCTAGATCAGGTAGGCATATATACAATACCCAGTGTACCAAAATCATATACAGTAACCACGTGGCATAGGTCAAAGGAAATTCACCTAGAACTTTAAATGTAATGTCAACAATAGAATCCTCCTGGGTTCTTCTCTTGGAGTTGTTTTTGCCTATCCTCATCTTTTATGATCATATGTACATAGCTGTTGAGCCTTTGTGATCCACTGATAGGTCTATTCTAAACCTTTCTATGTGTAGTAGTTGTTTGGTTTTAGATACACTATGTAAGGCCGATGATGGAAACCTGTGGAATTACAATTTGAAAAGAAGTTTTTTGTTTTGCAGACCTGGTCTCCACTGTCTTCCCCCTCCTCCCCACACACACACTCTAACAGTCATATATCAAGGAGACCATGCCCCTTTGTTCTCTGTGTTCTAGGTTTGTCTCGCTCAACATTATTTGTTCAAGTTCTGACCATTTCCCTGCGAGTAGCAATATCTTATCATTTCTATTTGCTATGTAGTATTCCATTGTGTGTAGGTACCACATTTTTTGTATCCATCCATCTATAGTGGGCCATCTGGGTTGTTTCCATATTTTGGCTATTGTGAATTGTGCAGTGATAAACATGGATGTGCAGATGTCTTTTTGATATCCTGAGACCTGTTGTTCACGATAGATGCCTAGGAGTGGTATGGCTGGGTCATAGAGTATGTCTATGTTGAGCTTTTTGAGGAACCTCCATACTGTTCTTCAAAGTGGTTGTACTAAATAGCCCTCCCATCAACAGTGGAGAAGGGCTCCTCTTTCCCCGCATGCCCTCCAGCATTTGTTGTTGGCTGAGTTCAGAGTATAGGCCATTCTAACTGGAGTGACATGGTATCTCAGGGTTGTTTTTATTTGCATTTCCTTTACTGCCAGGGATGTTGAACATTTCCTCTTATGTTTCTTTGCCATTTTTATCTCTTCTCCTGTGCAGTCTCTCTTTAGCTCCTTTTCCCATTTAATAATTGGTTTACTGGGTTTGGAGGGGGTTAGTTTTTTGTGTACTCAGTAGATGAGGGATATTAGGCCTCTGTCTGTTGTTGTGCTGGTGAATATCCTTTCCCATATGATTGGCTGTCTTTCTAGATTGGTGGCTATGTCTTTAGCTGTGCCAAAACTTTTTATTTTGTCATAGTCCCATTTGTTGAGACTCTACCCTATCTGTTGTGCCCCTGGGACTATATTCAGGAAGGTCCTTCCTGTGTCTTTAAGTTCTAGCATCTTTTCTACTCTGACCTTCAGTAGTTTCAAGGATTCTGGTCTGATGTTGAGGTCCTTAATCCATTTTGAGTTGATCTTGGTGCATGGTGATAGGCTAGGGTCTAATTTGAGTTTTCTACATATGGCTGCCCAGTTTTCCCAGCACCAGTTGTTGAAGAGGCTATGTTTTTCCCATTGAATGTCTTTAGCTCCTATGTGGAATATCAACTGACTGTAAAAATATGGTTTTATTTCTGGGACTTCTATTCTGTTCCATTGGTCTTCAGGTCTATTTTCATAGCAATACCAGGCTGTCTTTGTTATGATGGCTCTATAATAGAGCTTGAAGTCTGGTATTCTTTTGCCTAGAATTGCTTTGGCTATTCTAGGTCTTTTGCTGTTCCATATGAATTTATGGGTTGTTTTCTCTATTTCATTGAAGAATGTAGCTGGGATCTTGATGGGGATTGCATTGAATTTGTATAGCCTTTGGGGCAATATGGGCATTTTCGCTATATTGATTCTGCCTACCCATGAGCATGGGAGGTCTTTCCATCTCCTGTGTCCTCTTTGATTTCCCTTTTTAGATTTTTATAGCTCTTATTCAATAGGTCATTCATGTCTCTAGTTAGGATAATCCCTAGGTAATGTATTCTTTTTTTAGCTATGGTAAATGGTATTATTTCCTTAATTTTCTTTTCTGCTTTTACATTGCTGGTATACAGAAAAGCTGCTGATTTTTGTGGGTTGATTTTGTATCCTGCTACTTTGCCAAAATGGTTTTTTAGGTCTATGTCATCTGCGAATAGGGATAGTTTGATTTTTTCTTTGCCCAACGTGGAAGCCTTTGATGTCTTCCTCTTGCCTTAGTGCAATGGCAAGGGATTCCAGCCCTATGTTGAATAGAAGCAGGGATAGTGGGCATCCTTGTCTTGTTCCTGAGTTTAGGGGAAATGGTTTTAGTTTCTCCCTATTTAATATGGTATTAGCAGTTGGTCTGTTGTATATGGTTTTTCTTATTTTAAAGAATGTTCCCTTTATTCCTGATCTCTACAGGTCTTTTAACATGTATGGGTGTTGTATTTTCTCAAAGGCTATTTGGGCATCGGCTGAGATGATGATGTGGTCCTTCGTCTTAGCTCTGTTGACGTGGTGAATTACATTTATTGATTTGTGGATGTTGAACCATCCTTGCGTCTGTGGGATGAAGCCTACTTGGTCATGATGTATATATATTTTTCTTGATCAGTTTCTAGATCCTGTTAGCTAGCACTTTGTTGAGAAGCTTTGCAGATGTGATCATTATTGATGTTGGTCTTTTCCTAGTTTGTGGATGAGTATAATATTGGCTTCATAGAATGAGTTTGGGATTTCTCCCTGTTTGTATTTTGTGGAAGAGTTTGAGGAGTTAGCTCCTCACTGAAAGTTTTATAGATTTTATTGGTGAATCCATCTGGGCCTGAGCTTTTCTTTGTTGGGAGGATCTTGATTACCTCCTGTATCTCGCTGTAAATTATTGGTTTAACTAGTTGATTTATTTCTTCTTGATTCAGTTTGGGCAGTTTAAGAATCGATCCATTTCTGTAAAATTATTATTCATTAGTGATTAAAGGTTCTGGAACTAGTTCCTTATGATGGTTTGAATACCTATATATTTGTTGTAATTTTTCCAGTGCAGTGCCTGATCTTATGGATATGAGTGACTCTCTCTTTCTCTTTTTTTGTTAGGTCTTGCAACAGATCTGTCAATTCTATTTATTAAGAACCAGCTTTTAGATTTTTTATTTGTTAAAGGTCTTTCTATTCTCAATCAGATTATCTCTTCTTTAATCTTTATGATCTCTCTCCTCCTAGTCATTTTAGATTCAATTTTGTTCTTGTTTCTCCAGTCATTTAAGCTGCATGATGAAGTTCTTGATCTGTTCTGATTCCATTCTTTTAATGTGTATGCTGAGGGCAATGATCTTGCCCCTCGCCACAGCCTTTGCTGTATCACATAGGTTTCTTTGTGATGTATTTTCATTGTCATTTTGTCTTATGAATTCGTTAATTTTGTCCTTAATTTGCTCTGTAACCCAAGTGTTAGATACCAGTGAGGGGTTTGGCCTCCAAGTATTTGTGTAGTTTCTGTGGTATCCTTTGTTATTGAGAGCTACCTTGATTACACTGTGATCAGATAGTTTCTTTATGTGGACTACACATGATCAATTTTGGAGTATGTTCCATGGGCGTTTATGTGCCAGCCAGCTACTATTTGATAGCAAATCACACACTATGTACTGGCAAACATCTCCACGGATGCATCTAAAAGGGTCCCAAAAGGATCGCAAGACTAGCAGGTGCTTTCATGCTACACAGGAGCACTCTGGCAACACTGTGGCTTTGCAGAAACATGCCAGATTGTGATTTCACAATCCTTGTCTCTGGACAAGAGACCACAGTAGAGATGCCAGGTAGGGGCCCACACCACTGGATAATGTTACGGGGAAGTTGCTGCTAAGAATACAAAGAGCTCTGTTTCTCAACATTCTGCACAGTACTGCCAGTGGTCGGGGCACAGACCTTGGAGGAGAAAGCAGTTTCTTACACCATGCTTTCTGCCTTCCACCTCAAGCTGGATGAGTTGAAGTTGCTGTAACAATCCTGACATTTCTAAGATACTGAGGGAATGACAATAAATGTCCCCACCCATCTTATAAGTAAAACTCTGTGGGGTCTGCATCCTATGCTCAACACTCCATAGAACAGAGCAAGTCAGAGAAAAGCCTTTTGCTGATGTCAGATATATCACTGAGTGGAGGTGTATCACGGGTTTGCAGGATATGGACAGACAAAAATGAAACAGAGACAGACACCTGTTATAAGAATACCTTTGGAATCCCTCCCATCTTGTTCTGTCATGAAACTTGAAAGCCTCAGCCAGTGGAGCAATAGTGCAGTTAATGGGGCATGCCAGTGCTCCAGTCTCTTCCCATTCTAATTACAATGCTTCACCAAACTCAGAGGAAAAATGGGCAGGACACCAGCCTTCAGTCTGATCACCGCTACTATAGAGGGAGATACCCCACCTTGTAAAAGGAAAATCCCAAGTACACTGATACTTCTGCAGAGTTTGAGAAAGACTTCGCACCTTGTAGATTCCCTGGTTGGCATCACAGCTGTGGGGCCAGCATTGTGCCTGCTGCACCATCCCATAGGGACACCTCACTCTAACCTCTATCATACAGCTTTCTGGAAAATGACATGGACCAGCTCAGCTTCAGCTACAAAGGCTATCTTAGCTGGCAAAGGATAGAACATACAGTGGCACCGGTGCCAACCCCCAGGAGTCTTGCTTCTTAACAAGCACATTCTGGCCTGCATTCAATGGAGCTTCATACAGGGTTTCTGGTGATAGCAAGCCATCTGTGGCCTAAGGGTGACAAACACAAGACTATGCTCACAGGTTTCTTGCCATCAGTTACAACTCTCTTCTCTGTGTTCCCTAAGCTGGTCAACAAATTGTGATTCCCAGTTTTCAGGAAACTGTTCTGATCACCTACATCTCTAGGAGACTCAGCAGTTGACCCATTCCTGTGGAGATACCATCGCTTACCAAGGTGGATCACTAACTTGGACAATGCACCTCATCACAAGGGGCTAGTCCAGGGAAATCCACTGTCGCCCAGCAGAGCTGCCAGGTAGGGTCCCTCACCTCAGGCTAATGGGAGCCTGGAGCTGTGAAGGAAAAGATCATGAACATCCAGGGCCTGCCCACGATAGCCCACGCCAGATGATCACTGAAGTTTGTGCATTGCAGGGACCATGAGGCATGTCCTTCAGAGGGGAGACAGGTGCCCAAAAGAAATCCACAGATTTAACTCATTCAAGGAAGACCCTGCAGAGCTGTTGTCTGGAGAGAAAAAGGCTTTTGGGGAAGTTGCATTTAAAGTAGGCTTAGGTCTTAAGGAGGTCACTCATAGATTAGAAACAAGCGGAATTTCATGGGAAACAGACAAATTCAAAGAGAAAAGAAGCCAATACAGGCACCCTTTGCAGTTCAAGGGATGAATTTCCACACAACAAAACAGAAAGCTCATATGTGCTCCCAGGCCCCATTATCAGCCAATTCAATTTCACACATCAACCCATTCCCCAGGTCTCTGTTGGGCACAGGCTTGGAGGGAAACTTGGAACTATCTGTAGTCACGGGCCACACAATCCCTCCTCACGCCTCCCAAATAGAAAATGTCAAGTAACCAAGTTCACACAAAATAAGAAGCACAAAATAATCTGTGAATTGCTCCTTCAATGATATCTGAACAGGAAAAAAGATATATCTGCATGCAGATAATAGGTGGCACATTAGTGTCACATTTCTAGCAAGAAGGCAGCTCTCCATCATGAGAAAGAAATAGGAAGCTCCTTTGCTGTACGTCGTATCAGGCCAGGTCCTAGCCCTCTGAGAAGCAGTCAGGTGGGTTTGAAAGCACCTGAGCTATTAGGAGTATCACCCTCACTCCATTCTCACTCCCCAATTGTTTCCTTTCCAGAGTCCCATCTTAGCTCACAAACCCTTTCTTCGAACCAAGAGCTTTATTAGGCATTAACAGACCCCCATCTAGAAGACAGCTTATGAAATCTAGTAGCAATTCAACTTCAAAGCTGTGTACAATTCAATCTGTCTTCACAGTGGAGTGGCACAGGCAGCACCCCAGTAGAAGGAAGTAACTAGAGTGCTAATGCATAGCAGCCATGCCTCATCCTCTTACAGAAGAGCCTCTTAGATCACCAGGGCCCCTCGAGCTAGGCAGTGCCCTCCCTTTGCAGTCACAAGAACCCAATTCCTACTAATTCTGCATCATTTAAAGTAATGCTTTGTGAGCTGCCTGCTAGCAATTCCACTAGACCCACCTAGTTTGCACCAGATCCACATTCCAAGAACTGGAAGCAGGAAAATCCTTTCATCTGGAGGGTAAGTTTGTCTGCTTCAATGCAAGACTATGGCTACTATCAAGGGTGCCAATTTAACGGAAAGGCTGAGATATTTGTAGATCCGTCTCCTAGGAGAATCCCAGATTTCTCCTTGGCACACACATGCAGTTTTGATCATCTGCATTTTTATTCAATCAGTAGCTCCTTTTGTGAACTATCACCTATGTTACAGAGGCCTTCCTTCCTTCTACCATGTGTTATAAGTACATTCTTCACGAACCATTGCAGTCACATGTATTGAGACAAAAATTAATCCTGAGCCAAGCAAAGTTTACTTGCACACATGAGGGTTCACACTAGCCAAAAATTGGCCACACAGCAACCGTTCTTCCTGATATTTGTCCCTCACACAGCAGGAGGCTCTGTCCCTTTGCTCAGATTGGTTGAGCTCAGGTTTACAATCTGCTCTGCTTATGACTGGCTAGTTTAAATAGGATAAAATGTGCCTGAGGTGGATTTTCAAGTAAGATGAACAGTTCACATATAATCTCAAAATATGCCCAAGCCCTGTTATTTCTTCAACAGTCTAGGGTGTGGCATAACTCCATCTTGAAAACCTAGTTTAACATAAAACATAACATTTTACAAGTCCTTTATCCCAAACCAGTTCCAGTTTTCCTAAAGACCGAAGGCACCAAGCAAAAGCAGGAACTTTTAAGCAATATACGTTGATGGAAAAGAGGTTTTTCTCACCCATGTATATAGGTCTACAGTAGGTTCTGTAGCATTTCTATGTGTTTCATCTTTATAAGCTGTTCAAAGAAATTTACCTTTCAAGGCAGCAAAGCAAGGACACCGCCCACTTTGCTAATTTTCCACTTGAGAATGTGTAATAGAAAAAATGTATGCTTTATTATATATATGTATCAATTATATATTCAAAAGATGTGTGATGTCATACATGTCTCATGAGAAAAGGTTTCTCTGAATTGAGAAAGTTCATTGTATTTTTTCCTAATATTTGTAAATATAAGCCACAACCCAAAATTAGATACCATGTTCCCAGTGTTAGTAGATCAAGAACCACCATCTGAATTCATCTGTCTCCACCCTCAAGTTGAGAATCCCCTTTCCAACCAATATTTTGAAAACAAACATGAGAACAAGACTTGTTTTCCTGTACAGAATCGGGCACAAGCATCCCAAACCAAGCTCCACACCCAGAATGAGGCTCCACCCTAAGGTGCATGGAGACAGCAGCACCGCATAGAATCTATACCATCCTCTGGCCACACAGTACTGCATCAGTCCATCCAGTGTCCAAGGTCAGAGAAAATGCCAAGTAACTGGAAATGAAGCGAAGGCTCCTGTGGCTCTTTTACAGGATGCCCTTTACTGTGAGGTGCTGTGTTTGAACATTGTAGGCATGTTCAAATGGCCACCGTGGGTGCTGAGAACTCCTATTTCTCTCGGAAGTCAGAAAATGCCCTGGAGTGCCATCCACAATCATTCCTTTAGTGAACCTTTGGGCCAACACAAGAGTATAGGCTCTCGCTTGTTGCTCTTGAACAATGGATACTGAGGCTAAGTGGTGTCATCTTTGGCATCTTGCTGTGAAAACTCATAGAGGTGAAACTCCACCTGCAGATCCATGTAATAGGCTCCTATGAATTCCTGGAGGCAGGGGCAGGGACTCAGACAATAGGCTACCAGACCTGCTAGACCTGTATCATGCACTACACTGAATTCTCAAGCTCCCTGTGAACCTGTCCCTTGACAATGACCCTGGTCAGGCCACAAACAACTCAGCCACTGTTCTTCTAGCAAGGGGGAAATGTGCCCCTCAATTTCCTGTGTTCTGGTCTGAGGCTCTAGTCTTCAATGTGACCAGCAATTGAAGGATGGGGAAGGGCTTGTGAACTGAAGTTCTCAAAATATGTATTTAGTAGCTCCCACAGGGTTTTAATTTCACTTGATAGGAACATGATGACCTTCTGTAGAGAGAGAATATCTTAGTTCAAGCAGCCGACATTGTACTGAACCACCTTTAGTCCTAGTGAGAGCTATATTGGCTTGGTGCCTGATTGAGCACTTTTGTGACTACTAGGAAAGACTTTTGGCCGGTACTGGGACTTGAACTGAGGGTCTGGGCTGTGTTGCTGAGCCTCTCTGTGACCAAGCTAGTGCTCTACCATTTGATCCACAGAGTTACTTTCAACTTTTTCTGTTTATGTGGTACTGGGGAATCAAGCACAGGGCTTTATGCATGCTAGTCAAGTCCTCAACCACTAAGTCTCACTCCAAGCTGCCAGGAAAGACTTTTGAAATGCATACTAAGCTTAGCAGACCTTTGGCCTCTATCAGGCTTAAAAGGCTGGAAATTAAGATGGCACCTGAACCTTGGAAATTTCCCTGCTTCTTTGAAGACATCTTAAATATTTTGAAAGACTTCCCTGTCTCTTAAGACTTCTTGACTCCACAAGCCTAGATGTTTGTGAGGTCTTTTCATGGTAGTCCCACCTAGGGGCCAGTTCACTCCACCCAATTTCTCAGGAGGAAAAGAAAAAAAGAAAGTGTTCAGCTTCTTGGCCTCCTTCTCCATGGGAACTACGAGACACACTGCCAATCTCTACATGCTCTGCTTTGGTAAGTTGCTAGGACTCTATCCACATTCACAGATACAGACTATGGAGAGGGCAAAAAACAGAATGGCCGAAGCAGCCTTAAGGGCTTTAAGGAGACCAGGGCAGCGTTCTATGGTGACAGGTGCTGGCAGAGGCTAAGGGATTCATAGATTTTTCAGAATCTTCTTTCTGAAACCTCATAATTCCCTCTAGTACTTGGACATAAGAACTGGATCTAGTTCTACTAACGATTTAAGCCTAAGAACATGAGGTATGGAGTAGAGGCTCTTCAAGGACCAGGGCTAGGCAAGGGAGCCAAGGGCTGATGAGAGCAATGAGCAAAGACCAGAGGTGTATACAAGGAGCCTGAAAGGCAGAACTCCTGTTGACTGGAGACTGTCATCAGGAATGGACTCTAGCATGACCATCAGACCAGAGACTCCTGCAACACAGGTCACCAGAGAGCCAAGACTCCACACCATGGAAACAGAGGCCAGAACCCATTGTGTCCATAGCTGAGATCACACTGGCCACACAAAGTAGGAGAGCACACGATAAATGTCTTTGGCTTGATTGTGAAAGAGAATATGAAACAGAGGTTATTTGAATATTTGTCCAAACAAAGCTTTTCAATTGGGGGACTTCTGAGCCCATCCTTGTATTTGGATAGGAAAAGCCCCTCTGGCTTCCACTCAGTGGAAGGTACTTCCTATTCTACTAACACACCCAAGGGTTGTAAGTGGCTTGGGCTATGAAGGTGGAGGAACCAAGCCTGAATCCTGATTGTAACTAATGGCTTTTGAACCCATCCCAGGCCTCTAATGTAAAGAGGATCAAGAACACACAGCCAGTACCTAACCAAAAAAGTACTCAAATGGCCTGAGGGCAGAAAACTCTGACCTTTGGGATGAAGCATAAATACCAGCAGAGGTGGGCAAAAGAAGGACGCTAGTACCTGGATTTGGTACACTAGCATGCAGTCTTTCACAGTGCATGGGACTATAGGAAAAGCTGTTGCAACCTCCCACATAAGGGAGCTCAATGTCCAAAAGGAATTGAGTAGGGACAGGAAGAAAATACCCCTGGTAGTAGTAGAAGAGGTTTTGAATGAACCAGTATAGAATACAGGCTTAGATCTCAAAAGCCTATTAAGTAAGATACGTCAGCTACAACAGGTTAGCTCTTTGCCAAATCATGCACAGTGTCCATCTTCAGATAATACTTAGCTGCCTAGGGAGTGAAATGTTAGAGAGGTGAGTAACTTCAATAGGATGTGCTTCTTTCACTGTGTGACAGTCTTGATATTGCCTGCAGTATGTTCTTCGAAGTAGATTCACTACACTAAGTGCACTCATACTCAAAAGGAACTTACGTGGGCGGCTCCTTAACCCTCAAGGAGTTACAAGCCTGTGTAGCACTTTCTGCAGGTGTGGGAGCTTTACATGTTTTGCTGAGCCAATTCCACAGTGGGCTGCTCAACTGAAAAGTTTACTGAGAAGCCCCAGGAAGGATGCAGTAACCACTTCTGTCAGGACTAGGGAACATTTCCAAAAAGTAGACAACACTAAAGTGAAATCAGATAAATAGTTTCTCTTTTGCAAAATCTACAAATCTGAATAAGGACTGGAAGCCAGCAGGAGGCAGGAGAAAATGCAGGGTGAGAGGGAGAACATAATAAATTTGGCACATTAAGGGGAAAAAGGTCATAAATGAATTGTACTCAGGTTACAAAGGGGAATTCAGAATAGAATCAGAATTTCATATGCTTGAGGAATGTATAGAAATACCACAGTGAAATCACTTCCTTGGATACTATAGACTGAGTTTTCCAAAATATCACCTATCATTTCCTGTAAGGAATTTAGAACTCAGAGCTTAATTCTTTTAGGTAGATTTATACAGGTTAGGATTTTCCTAACCAGTCCTTCAATGAGGGCAGGCAGGAAGCCAAGCTCAGCTCTTCAGTAGCTTTACACTTAGAGGAGGCAATCACACCCACCAGATTCTCAGGGATCTTTTATCCTTAATTTTTTTATTATCAATGTGATGTGCAGAGGGGTTACAGTTAAGTCAGGCAAAGAGTACATTTCTTTTGGACAATGTCACCCCTTCCCTCTCTCGCTCCCGGTTTTTCCCTCCAATCCTACCCATAAGTTGTATAGTTCATTTTCAAAAAGTGTCCACTGAGTACCATTGCTGCATTTGTTCACCCTCTGTCCCTCCATTTCTGTGCCTTCCTTTACCCTCCCAAAGACCTATAAACAAACATACACAACAAAAAAGAAAGAAACAAAAAAAAAACAGGAGAAAATACAGAATCCTTGTTTCCATTTTCTTGAAACTAATTTTGACTCATGTGAGTAGTTCCACACTCTACCCTTTGTTTCAGCTTAGATTGAATTGGCCCTCCATCCAATTCATGCTAAAGTGAGAGCTACCAAGGAGATGTTCCAAGAAAACAAAAGCCCTTGTATGTGTTACTCTGGTCAGTGAGTATACATTTTCCACCACAGGCTAGACATCCTCTATAGCAAGAGACAGGCTGTGGAGAAACAGCCCACATCAGAGCATCTGGAGATGGAGACAGGGGTTGAGTGATTTATAACCGAGTTCATTTCCAAGGAGTAAGGATGAACTGGGGAGGAGATGGGAAATGAATTTCCAACAGCTCTGAAAGGACAGTGACAGAAAGTCTCCATACTAAACCAGCATTCCTTCCAGAGGGACCAGCCAACACAGCAAGCCTGCAGCTCCCAATGAACAGTACCCACACCTTGCTCCCTGTCCATCTTGCTAGCACCTGGCACTGGACCGTACATGGGGGGATTGGAGTGGATCAGGTGAGAGAACAGAAAAACTTATTTCCTTGAAGCTTAGGAACATAATGGGAGGGCTGAAAGTGAGGAAGTGGGTGGATGGACCTTGAATAAACATTCAGAACCATCTAGTTCTCCTTTCTGTTACAACCTAAAGCCTGCAAGACCAGAGATCTGTCACACAACGCTCCTCTATCTTATTGGCACGAACAGGGTCCGAGAACATGTTAGATTGCTGCAGAGCCACAAATGAAGTACTCATTTTCAATACTTGATGCACTTAGGGTACATTTGAAACGCATTTCCCTCTTCTATCTTTACGCTTCTAACTCCCTAACACACCTGAAGCCAAGTTTATCATCCAATTGAGGAGGAGGAAGAGAGCAGAGGAGGAGGAGAGCAGAGGAGGAAGAGAGCAAAGGAGGCAGAGAGCAGAGGAGGAGAGAGGCGAAAAGGAGAGCAGAGGAGGAGAGCAGAGGAGCTCAGAGGAGTGCAGGGGAGAGCATTATTTACTTTTGTTTGTTTTTCTCCCAGCTGGGAGGAGAGCCACAGGCTGAGGATGGTCCTTGCCTGCGGGTCCCCGTGCTGAGCCCCATACAGGTCCCTCACCGCGCCTGCCTGACACCTACTCGGCCAACTACTTGTGCAGCCGCCAGGACTGAACTTTGGAGGACTTGTCGCTTCTCCTCTGGCCACTTGTCTTGGCAGGAGGTAGAAGGTGGCCAGAGGACCCCCCCTACCATGCTGGTGAAGAAGCCCGCGAGGAAGGGAGCAGGGCAAGAGGCTGGATCTGAAGAACCCAGCCCCTCCAGGCAGCATTGCACCTGCGCTATGCGCCCGTGCACCACCCTGGCGACCCTCTTCTCCGGGGTGGCTGTGATTTCTTGTCTGTAACTTGGGGTGAAAACCAACGACCTTCAGGCGAGGATCCTCACCCTGGAATCTGCTAAAGGGGCGCCCTCCATTCCCCGGCTGCCCAAGAAGGCGGATCAGCTGAAGACCATAATACTTGAGTGGAGCGACTTCTGGCTCAGGTGTGTGAGGCTGGGCCTTTCTCAGGGGGAGTTGCATGTGGATAGAATTTTGCACAGGTTCAGTCAGTCTACAGGATCCACCCTTACTGGTTATACAGTTGATTTGGGATGTGTGAGCCTCTATGGTATCTATTTATTCAAGTCCCTTCTTTGGTTTCTCTCCAAGTCTGTGTGTAGGATCTTCCCTCTGTCTTCCTTAAGGATTGCATGTGGCAATGGCAGTAGGGGCTTTGCCGGCTGTTTAGTTTTGTGGAGTCTGGACTGTCAGCATTCTCAGTTGTATGGAGAATATTCATTGTAATGCTCACATCTGTTTTTCATTTGATAAGGTTATGCCTCATCAATAGAGAATGGTAAGCACTCTTAAAAGTGAAATAAGCCCATAGATTTAAAAATTCATTTAACTCGGAATTCTTTTCATATTAAATGTTTTAAAAATGGAAAAAAAAAGTTTTCCTTTGTTTTTTTGGAGGGGGAGAGTTAACAGAGGTTGTGCTCAGATATTGATGAATGGAGAATTGAAAGGGATTCCTTTAAAGATGACTTAGACTCCAGTAAGGAGAGGGTAGTTATTCTGCCAGTGGAGAGATGCAGTAGTTGCAGCCCGAATGTGATAATGTATGTCTACAACATTGGCTGTTATTGATAGGACACACATTGCCATGAGCTGCACTGTTAATGCCGGAGTTTTGCCTTGGCTGTGCAGGGAGAGGGTGGTGATAGTTGAATAGGGAAGAAAGGTGTTACCCAAATCTATCAATCCATGTCAATGGTAATTTGCTTTTTTAAATTAAAAACAATATTATGTCTTGAGTACTGTTAGCATTGGCTAAGATCCATGCACTTACATAAATGCTGTTTGTGCAGGCTATCAAACATTATTAACAGCCACAGAGGAAGAGTCGCTGAAGAACTCACAGAACTGGAATACTACTGCTAGCTCTTAATATATCTTCTTTTCCTACAGGAATCCTACGAACACATGGCTAATCTAAGAATCACAAGAGAAACACCTTCTGAGTGCAACTGTCCAGCAGGTAAAAAATGAAACTTACTTAACTAGGTTCCATCTAGAGGAGCGTTTGCAAACAAAAGATCATATGCCTGTCAGGTCTACCTGTAACAGTAACAGAGAAAGAATGCAGACCCAACTTGCTTTAAGAAAATCAACATGTCTCCCTTTGACAGCTGGTGAGTAAAGCCACAAATATTATTTTAAGCAGCATACCAGTGTCTGTGAGGGGAAAAAAAAGTAATCACCATGAAAAATATAGGCAAGGGGATATACAAAGTTCTTATTGTCCCACATTGATAAGTCACCTTCAATTTTATTAAATAACTTCAGTGTTCGTGGTGAACATGGTCTGAATAGCTGTGAAGCCCTGGTGTCTAATGTTATATTAGTGCAGAGTTGTTTGTGGTAATTATATTCGCAAGTGATCTAACCTGTAGGTAAAAATGAAGACTAAAGGAAATTAGTTCTTTATTTTGTTCTCAGTACCTTTCCAGAAATATTCCAACATGTTGTCCATTTTTCTGTGTAGTTATAAGAAACCATAGTGACAGTGTGTATTAGAAGGATAGAGACAAAACGGTAGTGAATGAGCACCCCCACCCCCACCCCCCCGAATCATTAAATCTTCATTCACAGACTTCTGAGCCTTGGTAGTTGTCTGTAGACCTAACAGTTTAAAAGCTCTTGGAATATGGCCAGGGGAAGGCATTTAGTGGATACAATATTATATAAGGCATCAAAACTCCCATGAATCTCAAGATGTTGTTTAGATAAACATGGTGAATGTATTTAAGAACATTCTAGGTTCTTTCATCCTTATGCATGGAAAATGAGTCTTTTTCTCTCATATGGAAGAACTCATTTCAATGTAGTCATGTGCTTCATAATGACACTTCAACCCAAGACAGGTCACAAATATAACAGTGGCCCCCTAAGATTGTGTAACCTAGTGATGTCATAGCCAGCTTAGTTTGTGTGAGTGAGCTGTGTGATGTTTGCTCAGCAGTGGGATGGCAACAGCACAGCCCTTAGAATACGCCCCAGTTATGATTAAGCTGCAGGTGACTGTGAAAAACTTTGCGACTGTTGTTCACTCTTGGCTCACACCTGTAATCCTGGCTACTCAGTAGGTGGAGATCTGAGAATTGCAGTTCAAAGCCAGCCTAGTCAGCAAAGTCTATGAGACTCTTATCTCCAACAAACTAAGAAAAAGCTGGAAAAGGCACTGTGGCTCAAGTGGTCGAACGCTAGCCTTGAGCACAGAGAGGCTCAGGGATAGCACCCAAGACCCCGAGTCCAAGCCCCGGGACTGGGGATAAAAAGGACTACTGCCTGTAATTTCTTATAGTTTGAGGTTGGTTTTTGTCTCATGAAAACTAGTTCAGGCACAGTTTAGGACTTTTCAATTTTCAGGTTATACAGCATAAAAGCTTTTAGTATTTGTATTAGTATTTAGTATTTGTATTTGACCATCTTTGAGATATATTATTTTTCAGTGAAGTCTTTTGATGAGAAGACAAAGCGTGAATGTTTGACATTGTGTGTTTCATCCTGAGTAGTTGAGAAAAAACCTCAGAAGTAAGATATTCAAGGGAAGAACTTTTCCAGCACAGGAATGAAATCACAGCTGCCCCTGCCCCATAGGGATGATGTTAATTCCCCCGACAGTGGGTAGGGTAGGTATAGGACTTCACAATTCACACCTGGCAGGAAAGAGCATCTTTTGAATATACAAAAAAAATCCAGTACATGGGCTGTGTGTATATGGGGAGCTTAAATTTAATTTGGAAGATTCATAACAAACTTGGTAAAATGTTGAAAAGTGACCACACTGAGTTCTATTTCCAGAGGAGGTACTATTGTTTTTATGATGCTTCATGTAGGCCAGTGATTGAACTCTTGTCATCTGGGAGAAAGCTATTATCCTTAAGAGTTTGCTGTATATTCCCTGGGATGATTATTACAGACTTTGTTTTTCCATCTTGCTTTTTTTTGGTCAGTCCTGGGCCTTGGACTCAGGGCCTGAGCACTGTCCCCTGGCTTCTTCCCGCTCAAGGCTAGCACTCTGCCACCTGAGCCACAGCACCCCGTCTGGCCGTTTTCCATATATGTGGTGCTGGGGAATCGAACAGAGAGCTTCTTGCCACTAATCCACATTCCCAGCCCTGTTTTTCCATCGTAATGTGATAAATGAATAATAAACAGCAATTCTCTTGGGTTGTTGTTTTTTGGATGTTCTATCACCTGCTTTCCTTCTTGCCACCACTAGAACTCTGCATTACATCAGATTTTACCTGGCTCCTTGGGAGGGAACTCTGAAGGGGCACATTCAAACACACAGAACCAGATGGGGTTTTTGGTGAGTTACAGAAATAAACTCAGTTCTGCTTGTCCAATAACAAGACATCACCCAAACGCAGGCTTTGTGTTAAAAGATTCTGGAGAAAACCAGCTGATGCAGGATTATCTTAGGGAATGAGCTGGCTGGCCAAAAGGGCTTAGAAAAAAGATATGGCACTTCCCACCTGATTTGGCTTGAACCTCTGTTCGCCATGTGTGACTAAGACTTGTCACCCAGACATCTGTTTGCAGGACAGAGTGAGACAAGTGTGACCTCAACTCAGTTCCTGAGGACACATGCCCATCCATTGAATTTGAAACTCTTGATGACAGGCTGAGTCTCAGAGCCAAGGGTCGGTAGCAAAGAAGCAAAGTTGTGTTGTTTGTACTCACTGATGGCTTCTGCTAGAACTCAGGTCTTACTGGGGTTTTCCCAGGTAGCCTCTGTGGGAAGGCTTTGAGGACGATTTATTGAATGGCTTCTCACAGTAGGAGAGGCTCTTTGTGATTTACTTTCTATAACTAGGAGAGTTTAAGTGCTGGCAATCTTAGGATTTGTCCCCTGGGCAGAGGGACTCCAGAGCTAGAAGCCTAATAAGGAATCCATAATGAGCTGGATATGTCTAGACTGCAATCTTAGATCTAATACTAAATAATGGTGTGACTGTGATCAAATGAATGCATTTCATTTTTTCACCAGGAAAAAAGACTAGAAATTCCTTCTCCATTGTACGATTTATGTAAATTGTTTGGCATATTAGTGTTTAGAGCTTAAATAATACTTCTGTTTTTTTGTGTTGGTTTTTTTTTTTGGTAAGTTTCTCAGAAAGACTAGGCAAATTCTCTTACCACTAAAGCTGCACCCACAGTTCATTGTCTTTTTCTTACATTCCTTCCTCTGCTCCACAGAGGAACAAGTGGGAAATGTTGCAAAAGTTGCTCAGAACCTAAAGCTAATGTACATGGCGGTTAGTTAAACATCTGTAGGTCATTTATAAAGATAATCTTGACTGTCAATATCTCTTGGTGTTGTAGCAGTGGAATTTGGGGTTTTCATGATACGTAGTTTTGTCTCCAAAGTGTTCACCAAAATGACAGGGGAAACAGACCATTTAGACTGAAGCATACCGGGTAGAAAGACTTGGATTTAATGGGCATGA
>NW_025957458.1:0-45859 GCF_023159225.1 Perognathus longimembris pacificus
TAAAAGAAGTAGGAGAAACACTTGGGCTCCTTGGCACAGGACAGACCTTCCTTAACAAAGAGCCATAAATGCTACAAATCAAAAAAAGGACGAGCAAATGGGATTGCATCAAATTGCTGAGCTTCTGCAGGGCAAAGGACATAGCTCACAAGATGAATGGAAAGCCTACAGATTGGGAAAAGATCTTTATCAGCCATACAATGAACAAAGACCTCATATCTAAAATATATGCAGAACTACAAAAAATTAAAATAAATTAAATTAAATTCCTCCAAAACAAAACCGCAAAGAACCAACAGCCCCCTCAACAAGTGGGCTAAAGACTTACAAAGAGACTTGTCTGATGAGGAAATGAGAATGGCCAAGAGTCATATGAAAAAGTGCTCTACATCTCTGGCCATAAAAGAAATGCAAATCAAAACAACATTGAGATTCCATCTCACCCCAGTAAGAATGACCTATATCAAGAAAACTAACAATAATAAATGTTGGAGGGGATGTGGACAAAAAGGGAACCCTACTTCATCGTTCATCGTTGGTGGGAATGTAAACTTGTTCAGCCACTCTGGCAAGTGGTATGGAGATTTCTCAGAAGGTAAACATAGAGCACCCTTATGATCCAGCAGCCCCACATTTGGCATCTACCCAAAGACCACAGAGAAGAACACACAAAAGCCACCAGCACAACAATATTCATCACAGCACAATTTGGCATAGCTAAAATATGGATCCCACCCAGTAACGCTCAGTAGATGAATGGATCAGGAAAATGTGGTACATATACACAATGGAAATTCATACCTCTGTCTCAAAGAATGACATTGCCGCATTTGTAAGGAAATGAAAGGACTTGGAAAAAATTATCCTAAGTGAAGTGAGCCAGACCCAAAGAAACATGGATTCTATGCTCTCCCTCATAGGGAATAGTTAGCACAGGTTTAGGCTAGTCACAGCAGAGGATCACAAGAGCCCAATAGCAATACACTTATGAACACATAAGATGAGGCTAAGTGAAACATCCTCCATTTTATGGAAACAACTGTTATATCACTGCTGTAATTACTTTCAACATGCCATGTGTAACTGTAGCTTCTACTGTTGATGATGCTCTTGTATCCCCTTCCTGCGGTTGTACCTGCACTATCAGTTTATCTTATTTGAGTACTTTGGAAACTGTATATACTGGTATTAGAATTAGGAAAGTGAAAGGGAATACCAAAACCGAGAGACACAGGATAAAAAGACAAACGACTACAAAGGCAATGCTTTCAAAACTGTTTGGTGTAAGCCAAGTGAACAACTCTGGGGGGAGAGGGGCAGGGGGAGGGGAGGGTAAATGAGGGAGGAGGTAACAAACAGTATAAGAAATGTATCCAATGCCTAACATATGCAACTGTAACCTCTCTGTACATCACTTTGACAATAAATAAGAAAAAAAATGTTTTTCCTATGAGGAAAACAATACAGTCTATGTTTCTTTAGGTCTGGTTCACTTCACTTAGTAAATTTTTTTTGGAATAATTAGTACATGTTTAGGCTAGTCAAAGCCGAAGTCATAATAGCCCAATAGCTATGCCCTTATGGACACTTAAGATGATGCTAAGTGAAATGAGCTCCATGTTATGGAAACAAGTGGTATATCATTATTGTAATTATTTTCAACATGCGATATGAATCCGTACCCTTTTTATTTTCTCTCGTATTCCCTTCCTGTGGTTTTACCCCCACTATCACTGTATCTCATCTGAGCACCCTGGATGCTGTATATACGTGTATTAGAGCTAGGGAAGAGAAAGTAAATATCAAAATCAATAGACAAAGGATAAAAATACAAACAACTCCAAACACAATACTCACAAAACCATTTGGTGTAAACCAACCATACAACTCGTGGGTGGAAGGGGAAGCAGGAGGGAAGAGGTAGGCATGTGGAGGGGAGGAGGAGTTAACATGTTGGACAAGAAATGTACTCACTGCATTATATATGAAACTGTAACCCCTCTGTACTTCACTTTGACAATAAAGGAGAAAAAAGACAATAAATATTTTTGAAAGATTCTGAAACACCAAACATTTTTTAGAGTTTTGACATATAATGCTTAAGATTCTCATGTTAAAAACTAACATTTAGAATCAACACTCTCTTTCTCTGGCAATAGGAAAACTACCAACACATACACTGTTTGTGAATAAAGGTAAACATTTCCCTCAAAGAACTGCTAATCACCATACATTTCCTTTCTTCCTTCCTGTTATTTACTTCAGCCATTCTCTGGCCATAATCTGAGTGAAACCAGCCAAAAGGTACAGACACTGAGGCAGGAAGGGACAGATAGCATGAACACACCAAGGTGGCTGAGGCCTGAGCTATTTTGGATACTATAACCTCAACATTAGGCACAGGTAGTGAGAGAGGAAGAGAGAGATCAGGAAAAGTAGAAGCCAAATGGCTGCTAGGTATAAAAATCTAGAGAAGTGTGGACTTAAGACAGTTGTCAGAAGCTGCAACACAAAAATGAATAAGATGGAAATTAGATGGGATGTTCAAGGAAATAACCAAACGAGAACATACAACAAAATAAATCAAAGCTAGGACAGCGAAAAGAGTAGTGCAAAATTTGGGAGGTGGACAACCTATCCTGCGTTTATTAAAAAAATATGGCTTCTGCACAAGCACAAACATCTCTCCAGCCTTCCTTCTCTCTCTACACATAGAATAAGCATTCCCTCCTCTGCAGCCTTTGCAAACAAGAGACACGCGATATTTTTGTTAGATAATGAAACAAATACCAGTGATGAGCCAAAAACTTAAATAGAGTAAAAGAGTTGGGACAGCACTGTGTTCACTCTATGAGAAATATCCAACAGGAATGTGCAGTGTCTTTATTCAACCACAGTTGTTTATTCGAATCACAAAGTCTAATGATTAAAGCATGTCTTCAACCCTCTCATATCTTGCTATTCTATTTATTCTTGTGTTATACATTTACAATGACCACTCTTAGGAATCTAGAAAGTTCTGAGGAAGAACTGGGGTAGGGGGGTGGTGCTTATGATTACTTCCCAAAGCATAAGGGTGAAAAACAGCAGCTCATCAAGTGGGGGCAAGGGGAGAGCGGGAGACAAATGAAGGGGAAGGGGGGGAATGTAGTCAAGAATTCATTGTACATACTACAAAAGTAAGAAAATGGAAAGGGTGGGCAGAGGAAGGAGGGGCAAGAATGTTGAAAGGGGTGAGGTGGGTTAAGATCTGCCATATTCATAAACTGCTTTGTCAAATGGCAACTCCTTTGCACAAATACTTAAAGATAGTTTTTGTAAGAACTCAGAAGCTCTTCCCTTCACAGTAGTAGGACAAATTATTAGTTCCTACGCACAGGGACTAGAGTCTTTCAGGTCATTTGTGTTTTGGTGGGGTTTTGGTTTTTGAGCCAGCACTGAAAATTGAACTCAGAGACTGGGCTATGTCCCTTAGCTTTGTCACTCCATGCTGGCATGCTACCCCTTGAGAAATAGCACCATTTCTGGTACTTTGGTGGTTCATGGAGGATGGATGTCATGGATTTCCCTGCCCAGGGCGGGTTTCAAAGCACAATCCTCCAATCTCATGAGGATCTGGGATTACAGGCCTGAGCCACAGGCTCCAGTTTCTAATGAGCTTTGTTCATCAAAAAAGGGATAGTATAATTTTAAGGTTCACAGACATTAGTGCTACCTTTGGATCCTATTATATAAAGCCCCAAAGACCTGTCTTTTAAATAACTAATCAAATAAAAAATAAACAATTGCCTTCTAATTAAATAATCATAAGATAGGAAAATGGAGACAAAATAATCATTACTAATATAAACATAAAAATGAAAAAAAGCTTACCAAAGAGTTGATTCCTACATAGTTTAAGACTATAGGGAAAGTAAGCTGGAAGCCAGTGGCTGTAGCCAGTAATCCTAGCTATTCAGGAGGCTGAGATCTGAGGATCGAGGTTCTAAGCCAGCCTGGGCAGGAAAAATCTGTGAGACTCTTCTCTTCATTTAACCACCAAAAAGCTGGAAGTGGAGCTATTGCTCAAGTGACAGAGTGCTAGCCTTAAGCAAAAAAAGCTCAGGAACTGTGTCCAAGCCTGAGTTCAAACCCCGGGAACAGCAAAAAATATAGATAGATAGATAGATAGATAGATAGATAGATAGATAGATAGATAGATAGATAGATAGATAGAGTTTGTGTTGCAGTGGAAAACCATGCACTCTACATCACTCTCTTCCTAATTCATTCCACTACTATGTAACAGGATAAATAGCAGAGAATAGCAAAGGAAAATAAATATTTGTTAATTGGCGATGTCTTTCTTGCTATAGTCATATAGTTTCTTTCGAAGTGCAATTGATTTCTCTTTCTCACTTGGAAAAGTCCACTTTGACTCTATTTACATATTCCATTTCAATTACTTCTGAACTAAACAAACAAAAAAACCAATGTTTCAGTCTTAAAATTCTTCTTTGAACCATTATGGAATCGTAATAGATACTTCTTCGGTAATTAAAGTAACACATATCACTTGGCCTCTGTATACTTCCATGCCATCATAACTGGTCATGATTTCACTTAAGAAAATGATCCCTTAATAGAAACAACATGTCACTTTATGGGACGTGGGAGGAGTTTTGCTATGGGTCATGAATATCCCTCTGCTCCACAATAGATTGAATACTAAGTGCAGGCCCTGGAAAGGCAGGGCCCTGCCACCTGAGTCCCATATGCGTAAGTTCCAAGCTGAGGGAAAGTCCGGTCAAACAACACCAATGCAATGGAAGGAAACCAGAGTTTAGATTCCTGCTACAGAATTGCAAAGCAGAGTACAGGAGAGGGGCCTGACTAGAATGAGGGTTGTTTGGGAGAGTGCACCTTCTAGTTTGTTCTTCTATATATGGATGGCCACAACATGAAGCCCACTGAGGTAATGTGTGCTCCATGAAAGCCTGGTGGAGTCGCATTTCTACATCTACTCTTAAGTTTCCTGTATTTATTCTTAAGTTTCAACCATTCTTAATCTTCTCATCATATCCCATAAATGTGAAAGCAGTGTGAAGCTTTAAAATGCTAGTTGCACATGATTACAATTAAACAATGTGGAGACTCCTAAGAAATGGGAAATGATGAGGAAGGGATACATGAAGCGTGTAGGAATTCTTTGTGACTGATTATAAAATTCTCTTTTCTGGGATTTCTGCTTCAAGACTGATGGTAGAAGCAAAGGTTTTCCTGCTTTAAAAAAAAAGGTGTAAAAGAATAAAATGTCCTAGACTTCTTAATCCAAAGATACCTTGTGTTATAAAAGTTAGACATTTTCATATTCATAAAATGGTAACATAAATTTTATTACCACACCAGCACTTCATTTATTCCTAGCCTGATTTCCAGACTAATCTCAATATTCAAGAAAATATCTCAAAATTAGCTGAAATTTAGGGCATTGAATAACGTTGCACAGAAGAAAAGCATATACAAGAACATAAAAAGCTATGGTTTCTTCACTGATGTAATTTCACAATGTTAGAGTTTTTCTTTTATTAAAAACTACCAGTTGCAAAGACATGACTGGAAAGTTCAGGCACACGGGTCCGCCTTCCTGCCTCAGGTACTGGGCAACTACCAGACAGTCTGCAGGGTTAGGAGATAAAGTCACAGATACAGTGTGTTTGGCTAAATATTTTTAATAGATTATAATACCTCTGTTTGGCTCAAATAAATTATCCAGCCTTATTTGGTCCACTTTCCCATTTCATGGTTGGCTGATCATTGACTTCTCTCAGAAAGCAAAGCAATGAAGAAAAGGGGAAAAAAGAAGAAAGATAAAAAAAGGAGGAGAAAGGAAGGAAGGGGGCCTGAGGAGGAGGACAAAGGACAGAGGAGAAAAAGTCAGGAAGTCAGGTACTGGTGGCCTATGCCTACAATCCTAGCTACTCAGAAATGAGATCTGAGGATCACAGTTCAAAGCAAGCCTGGGCAGGAAAAGTCCACAAGACACTTAGCTCCAACCAACAGATAGTTCAGAGTAGAGCTGAGTGCCAGCCTTGAGCAAAAGCTCAGTGCCCAGGCCCTGAGTTCAAGCCCCAGGTCTGTCAAAACAAAAAGTCATTTTTATGTTGCAGACTTCCTTGAAGCCCATAGTTTGAAACGATATATGGAAGGGAAAACAATCACTCACCAAAGCTCAATAGCTTGTAGAGCTGCTGTGTCATTCTATTGCATGTCCTACCAGACACGTATAAAATGTGCTTTGCTTGGCCAAAGAGCTATCCACAACTCCCTGCTCAAACACCTGATGACAGTGGACATTCATTTCAATGGGAACAAGTTAGTCTTTCAATTTTCCTTCTGTTGTACTCGTTACAATGTGGCCAGATTTACACTCTCTCTGTGAAATGCATTGGATTTCTCAGTCAATATTGGCTACAATATTAGTAATTTCTCAAGATCTTGCCTGTCATTTAAATGCAGACACAAAACTCACAGTCTCCTCATGGTGTCCATTTCAGTTTCAACATAGAACCATCATCATTTTACCAAAGACCAACTTTCTTACACCATAGTTTCTATAAATAATGCACAAATAAATACTCTGCATATGCAAATTCAACCAACTACAGATTGTACATCTTTAAGGGAAAAGCAGTGCATCTGTACTAAAACACATTCACACTGTTTTCTTGTCATAATGCCCTATAACATGGTATAAAATCTAGCTACACATTATTTCAATTATATTACTTACTGTAAGCAATCTAGAGAAGACAAAGTATATGAAGGATGTTTGTAGTTTATATGCAAGTATTATACTGTTTTATATCAAAAGAACTTCATTAGCCACATGGGTTGTAGATACTAAGGGACATTGTAATTTGGGAGAAAGTTATGTTGCAGATACTATTTGGCCAGCTAAACATTAACTGCTCAACAAAACTCTAGTGTTAACAATAACTATATTAAAAAGTTAATGGCAGCAGCAACTTGTTGACAAGACTCTATGTGCGTATGTGTGAAGAATAAAAGCTCAAAGGAGCAAGGTGCCAGTGGCTCATGTCTGTAATCCTCAAGAGAATGATTTCTGAGAATCAAGGTTCAAAGAAAGCATGCACCAGAAAGTCTCTTATCTACAATTAATCACCAAAAAATCAGGAAACAGAGCTGTGGTTCAAGTGGTAGACCACTATCCTTGAGTGCAAAGGCTAAGTGATAGCACTCAGGACCTGAGTACAAGCCCTGGTGCTGGCAACAAAAAGTATAAAAGCACAAAGAAAAATGAAAAAATGCACAGAAACATGTCAAAAACTGGGATGACTTAAAGGCTTAAAAAAATCTCAGACTTTAAGGCAGACGGATGGGGTGAGAGATGTTGATGTTTGTGATGTATGATATCACAGTGGGTTACATTGTGCATTTCCCCAACTTCCTAGTGCGAACAGATTAAGGAATAGGTTCCTCATGTTCAGTGAGGAACACTGAGCTCTTTGGGAAGAAAAGGGAGAAGGAAGAGGAGGAAAAGAGGTGAGAAAAGTGGGAGAAGAGGCGAGAGGAACCGATAACAAAGAAGACTATCTAGACATATATTCTGACTCCCAGTTATACCATAATGTACAAGCTAGAGCTTGATACAATTTACTCAATTAGAGTAAATATGATCATTGTATTTTATAACGTGTCAATATATTTTAAATACAAGAATTAAAGCTTCATGTCCATAATGAAGAACAGAACGCCTATAAATTGAAATTATAATTTTTTTTTTTACATTTTAGGTGTCAAAGCCTATAAGTATGCCCTTATAACAAAAACTGCATGAATCTAGTGATCAATGTAAGGAACACATTATGAAGGGAAATGAATACATTTCAACTACCATTCATGAAGAGAATAAGGCCTTCAACTGAAGAGGCAGTGACGTCTCTGGATGCAATGACGTCAGAAGTGTCATCGCAATTCCAAATTATCCTGTACTCATAGAAATTCCAAATTTTGAGGGGAAGAAGTTCCACAGTAAGTTGAATGACAGTATTAATTCCACTTATTCTAGCTGTTGGAATACTAGCCCAAAGTTCATGGCTGTGGCTGTATCTACTATACACAAGTGCAACATTGACTGCATTTCAGGTATCTTAGAGCTGATGGGTTGGAGAAACTATTTGCTTTCTCTACTGATTTTGTCCATCACCAAAGAAGATAAGGGATAGCTCGCAATTCAATTGGGAAGAAACTGGTGGAGCAGTGAACTCCTATTTAGCTCAGTTCCTCCTATCTCCACGTAAGAATCACCATTGTTAACACAAATTGGGGAGGGATGGGGGCATTGTGAAATTCCATGGCACTTTAAACCATCCCACCAAACTTCACCCATCTTGGAAAGCCAGGTTAGGTAGCAATGCTTCTAGGTGTAGCCAGTCATATCCTGGGTTTCAGGTTTCAGCCTGCAGCTCAGTCATCCATAAACAGTTTTCACATTCTCCACTTCCACCAAACCACCCCAGAGAGTCTCTAACGTGGTAAGGAGGGCACCCAAACAGTTTTCCATGATAGGTCTTGGATGGCTTCCATGTGGGTCATGTCACAGAGTTGATTTTACACCCTTACAAAGCAATCAGAAGCAGAGCAGACTGTGGCCTTGAAAGAATGCTTGCTCCCACACATCGAATAAGCTACAGTGAATTGAAACTCCATGTAGTATTGGTATCCTTTTACATAATTACCAACGGAATTACTACAGTGAGAAAGGGAAAGGAAGCCGGACATCGTGGCACACTTCTGTTTCCCAGATACTGGGGAACAGAGGTAGGGAGGAGCACAGTCTTGAGACCACCTGATCAAATGAAAAGCAGGGGAGGGAGGGGAGGAGGAGTTAAAGGGGAAGAAGAGTGAAAAGGGCAGAGGAAAAGGGAGAAAGGTGGAAGAGATAGAGGAAGGGGAGGGCTGGCCAGCCCAAAAGACTATCCAAAGATAACTCAAAAGCCAAAAAAAAAAAAAAAAAGGAACTGGAGGAGTGGCTTAAATGAAGCAAGGAAAAGGCCTCAAGTTCCAAGCCAAGCATCACAGAGCAAGAATTGGAAGAATTAGCTTCTTCATTTGTAAACAAGGCAGACAAAAGAGAAGAAACAAGAACACCCCTTCAAAAGGCAACTTGTCCTTGTCCACTCTCAGCAGAAAAGTCACTGAGCATGTCATGTCCAGCCTTTTGGATTCAGTAGGCCTGAGAAAGACTTACTGGGGATATTCGTGGGGGCACCCTCATCACTGTGCCCTGATCTGTGTCACAGGAAGTGGAGAATATCTGCCATTTTAATTTCCATAACATTCACCATCTCAAGTTGCTTATTCAAGTTTCTTAATGTAAAACTGTTTCTGTTCTCTGTATCATTGAAAATGTATACAGCAAGACATGGAGTTTTATATGCTCAAGTCAACTGGACTAGCAAAGGAACACAAAGGCTCTGACACCAGGGGGAAGAGTGCTCTATCTCAAAGCAAGCATGAACATTTACGTCCATCACCATACTGGGGCGTCCTCAATTCATCACCAGGATCTGTACTGCTCCCACTTGGGAATGAGGGGTACTTGCACTTGTTGGCATTTACTCCCACTTTGTAAATAGTCATTTCATAAGTATAGAGGATACCTTAAGAAGTATCTACTTTCTGTGTATGCTCATACTAGGGCTTGACCTCAGGGCCTGGGCATTGCCCCTTAACTTTTTCGCTCAAGGCTGGCTTTCTATCACTTGAGCCACAGCTCTACTTTGGCTTTTTGGTGGCTATTGAAGGTGAGAGACTCATGGAAGTTCCTGCCTAGGCTGGCTTTGAATCCCAACCTTCAGATTGCAATCTCCTAAGAAGCTAGAATTATAACTGAGCCACCACCAGATGGCTTCTAGTCTCACTTTTTACCTGTAGCTGTTAAACACTCCACACAAGAAGTTCTCAACTTTATTCTCACTATTCATAGAATAGAGTAGACTACCATCATATAGAACAGGCTGTCCATTCTATATTAAAAATCATGTTTAGAAAGTGGCTCAGGGAGTAGAGCTGAAGAGCTCAGGGACAGAGCCCGGGCCCAGAGTTCAAGCCCCATGACCAAGAAAAAAAATATCATGTTTCTTTCATTTGGAATATCAGCAGATCAGCTACCAGTGTACCTTTATCTACCTATCCATGAATTCTTAGAAATTCAAAAGGCAACCAACAAACTTTGTATCCATTCCTACAGATTTTCTCAGGAGCCATATTTTCTTCTATTATGAATTTCTGAAACAGAGGTTCTTATACCTGTTTGCATTTCCTTAGCCTCAGGTCCTCAGCTCCTCCCACTAGCCCCCAGATCCACCCATACCTAATGAGCCACTCCTACTCACTACCTGTCTACTTCCCCTTTACCCCCAGAGAGAGAAGCTGCCACCTGGATAAGGTGCAGACACCATGTAGCTCCCTCTCCCATGGGAACTATGGCCCCACTAATAAACCTCCTTTTGATCCTTCTTCTCCTGTCTGTGATGATCTGTGCATGGTCCTCTGGGATGGCCGGGACATATCTTTTCAACACCTAATAGGCTGAGGAGGCCAATGGTACTGATGAATGAGTTCTTATCACTTGAATGGTGTATCCATTCCCATCGTTCTTCATTGGCTGGACAGAGAAACCTTTCTGTAAATATGCCTGCTTTATGCACACTTCATGGAAGATCCAAAGAACACAACCTGAAGTAGAATTCTGTACCCATAGTGAAGAGCCAAGTTACTTTCTTAGAGACAGTCAGGTATGACAGGGATCAAGCCACAAATAGCAGCTGTTATTTCCTTGTCTCTGCCATTGCTAATGCAAATCTGCTAAACATAGCTTTGATGAATTATTTGGGGTTATTAAAAGCAAATTTTCTTTTGGTATTCTAGAGCGTCTCTTGATCTTACAAAAAAGGTAAATATGCCTTTCTACTGAGGACAAAGATGATATAATAATGACTGTCCAACTTTATGTTATAAATATCACTGTATAAATAAATCAGATTTGAATAGGTCTACGAGTCAGATGGAGAAGACACTCATTTTGGTAAACATCTCATATTGAAGCTGTAAAGACACTCTTTACTAAGTCCTTGCCCAATAAATCCAAGTCTTTCTACCCGGTATACTTTAGTCTAAATGGTCTGTTTCCCCTGTCATTTTGGTGAACACTTTGGAGACAAAACTAGGTATCATGAAAAACCCCAAATTCCACTGCTACAACACCAAGAGATACTGACATGCAAGATTATCTTTATAAATGACGTACAGATGTTTAACTAACCGCCATGTACATTAGCTTTAGGTTCTGAGCAACTTTTGCAACATTTCCCACTTGTTCCTCTGTGGAGCAGAGGAAGGAATGTAAGAAAAAGACTAGTGAACTGTGGGTACAGGTTTAGTGGTATGAGAATTTGCCTAGTCTTTCTGAGAAACTTACCAAAAAAAAAAAAACCAACACAAAAAACAGAAGTAATATTTAAGCTCTAAACACTAATATGCCAAACAATTTACATAAATCATACAAAGGAGAAGGAATTTCTAGTCTTTTTATTTGCTGGTGAAAAAATGAAGTGCATTCATTTGATCACAGTCACACCATTATTTAGTATTAGATCTAGGATTCCAGCTCTAAGATTGCAGTCTAGACATATCCAGCTCATTATGGATTCCTTATTAGGCTTCTAGCTCTGGAGTCCCACTGCCCAGGGGACAAATCCTAAGATTGCTAGCACTTAAAACTCTCCTAGTTACAGAAAGTAAATCACAAAGAGCCTCTCCTACTGTGAGAAGCCATTCGATAAATCGTCCTCAAAGCCTTCCCACAGAGGCTACCTGGGAAAACCCCAGTAAGACCTGAGTTCTAGCAGAAGCCATCAGTGAGTACAAACAACACAAATTTGCTTCTTTGCTACCGACCCTTGGCTCTGAGACTCAGCCTAGCATCAAGAGTGTCAACTTGAATGGATGGGCATGTGTCCACAGGAACTGAGTTGAGGTCACACTTGTCTCACTCTGTCCTGCAAACAGATGTCTGGGTGACAAGTCTTAGTCACACATGGCGAACAGAGGTTCCAGCCAAATCAGGTGGGAAGTGCCATATCTTCTTTCTAAGCCTTTTTGGCCAGCCAGCTCATTCCCTAAGATAATCCTGCATCAGCTGGTTTTCTCCAGAATCTTTTACTTTTAACACAAAGCCTGCGTTTGGGTGATGTCTTGTTATTGGACAAGCAGAACTGAGTTTATTTCTGTAACTCACCAAAAACCCCATCTGGTTCTGTGTGTTTGAATGTGCCCCTTCAGAGTTCCCTCCCAAGGAGCCAGGTAAAAACTGATGTAATGCAGAGTTCTAGTGGTGGCAAGGATGAAAGCAGGTGATAGAGCAACCAATAAACAACAACCCAAGAGAATTGCTGTTTATTATTCATTTATCACATTAAGATGGAAAAACAGGGCTGGGAATATGGCCTAGTGGCAAGAAGTTCTCTGTTCGATTCCCCAGCACCACATATATGGAAAACGGCCAGAAGGGGCGCTGTGGCTCAGGTGGCAGAGTTCTAGCATTGAGCGGGAAGAAGCCAGGGCCAAGGCTCAGGCCCTGAGTCCAAGGCCCAGGACTGACCCCAAAAAAAGCAAGATGGAAAAACAAAGTCTGTAATAATCATCCCAGGGAATATACAGCAAACTCTTAAGGATAATAGCTTTCTCCCAGATGACAAGAGTTCAATCACTGGCCTACATGAAGCATCATAGAAACAATAGTATCTCCTCTGGAAATAGAACTCAGTGTGGTCACTTTTCAACATTTTACCAAGTTTGTTATGAATCTTCCAAATTAAATTTAAGCTCCCCACATACACACAGCCCATGTACTGGATTTTTTTGTATATTCAAAAGATGCTCTTTCCTGCCAGGTGTGATTTGTGAAGTCCTATACCTACCCTACCCACTGTCGGGGAAATTAACATCATCTCTATGGGGCAGGGGCAGCTGTGATTTCATTCCTGTCCTGGAAAAGTTCTTCCCTTGAATATCTTACTTCTGAGGTCTTTCTCAACTACTCAGGATGAAACACACAATGTCAAACATCCACGCTTTGTCTTCTCATCAAAAGCCTTCACTGAAAAAATAATACATCTCAAAGATGGTCAAATACAAATACTAAATACAAATACTAAAAGCTTTTATGCTGTATAACCTGAAAATTGAAAAGTCTAAACTGTGCCTGAACTAGTTATCATGAGACAAAAACCAACCGCAAACTATAAGAAATTACAGGCAGTAGTCCTTTTTATCCCCAGTCCCGGGGCTTGGACTCAGGGTCTTGGGTGCTATCCCTGAGCCTTTCTGTGCTCAAGGCTAGCGTTCTACCACTTGAGCCACAGTGCCTTTTCCAGCTTTTCCTTAGTTTGTTGGAGATAAGATTCTCATAGACTTTGCTGACTAGGCTGGCTTTGAACTGCAATTCTCAGATCTCCACCTACTGAGTAGCCAGGATTACAGGCGTGAGCCAGCAGTGAACAGCAGCCGCAAAGTTTTTCACAGTCACCTGCAGCTTAATCATAACTGGGGCGTATTCTAAGGGCTGTGCTGTTGCCATCCCACTGCTGAGCAAACATCACACAGCTCACTCACACAAACTAAGCTGGCTATGACATCACTAGGTTACACAATCTTAGGGGTCCACTGTTATATTTGTGACCTGTCTTGGGTTGAAGTGTCATTATGAAGCACATGACTACATTGAAATGAGCTCTTCCATATGAGAGAAAAAGACTCATTTTCCATGCATAAGGATGAAAGAAACTAGAATGTTCATAAATACATTCACCATGTTTATCTAAAGAACTTCTTGAGATTCATGGGAGTTTTGATGCCTTATATAATATTGTATCCACTAAATGCCTTCCCCTGGCCATATTCCAAGAGCTTTTAAATTGTTAGGTCTACAGACAACAACCAAGGCTCAGAAGTCTCTGAATGAAGATTTAATGATTCGGGGGTGGGGGGTGGGGGTGCTCATTCACTACCCTTTCGTCTCTATCCTTCTAATACACACTGTCACTATGGTTTCTTATAACTGCACAGAAAAATGGACAACATGGAAGAATATTTCTGGCAAGGTACTGAGAACAAAATAAAGAACTAATTTCCTTTAGTCTTCATTTTTACCTACAGGTCAGATCACTTGCGAATATAATAACCACAAAAAACTCTGCACTAATATAACATTAGACACCAGGGCTTCACAGCTATTCAGACCATGTTCACCACGAACACTGAAGTTATTTAATAAAATTGAAGATGACTTTTCAATCCAGGATACTAAGAAATTTGTATATCCCCTTGCCAATATTTTTCATGGTGATTAGCTCTTTTTTTTTCCCCTCACAGACACTGGTATGCTGCTTAAAATAATATTTGTGGCTTTACTCACCATCTGTCAAAGGGAGACATGTTGATTTTCTTAAAGCAAGTTGGGTCTGCATTCTTTCTCTGTTACTGTTACAGGTAGACCTGACAGGCATATGATCTTTTGTTTGCAAATGCTCTCCTCTAGATGGAACCTATTTAAGTTTCATTTCTTACCTGCTGGACAGTTGCACTCAGAAGGTGTTTCTCTTGTGATTCTCAGTTTAGCCATGTGTTCGTAGGATTCCTGTAGGAAAAGAAGATATATTAAGAGCTAGCAGTAGTATCCCAGTTCTGTGAGTTCTTCAGGGACTCTTCCTCTGTGGCTGTTAATAATGTTTGATAGCCTGCACAAACAGCATTTATGTAAGTGCATGGATCTTAGCCGTTGCTAACAGTACTCAAGACATAATTTTGTTTTTAATTTAAAAATCAATTTAACATTGACATAGATTGAAAGATTTGGGTAATACCTTTCTTCATTATTCAACTATCACCACCCTGTTAGGTTTTTGAAGTAGGTAGCCGGTAAAGGAGAACGCCACGCGGTATTCAGGCAGGAGAGAAAAGTTTATTACCAAACTGCTGGCCTGTGGCCAAGATGATCCATGGCCAGAGAGAAGGGAGAGAGAGAGGGGGGGAGAGAGATAGCGCGACCCCCACCCAGCCCTGCTTTATCTAGGGAAGGGGCAAGGGGTGTGGCCAGGTGGATTAGGAGGTGACCTCAGGGAAAGGTAACTGCCTCCAGGTCTGCAGGTTACCCAGGTAACTGGGTGGAGACTTAATGAGGTGGGGACATCTGCATATAGCCCTCAGGGAGAGGACCTAACACACCCTCTCCCTGCACAGCCAAGGCAAAACTCCGGCACTAACAATGCAGCTCATGGCAATGTGTGTCCTATCAATAACAGCCAATGTTGTAGACATACTTTATCACATTCGGGCTGCAACTACTGCATCTCTCCACTGGCAGAAAAACTACCCTCTCCCTACTGGAGTCTAAGTCATCTTTAAAGGAATCCCTTTCAATTCTCCATTCATCAATATCTGAGCACAACCTCTGTTAACTCTCCCCCTCCAAAAAAACAAAGGAAAACTTTTTTTTTTCCAATTTTTAAAACCTTTAATATGAAAAGAATTCCGAGTTAAATGAATTTTTAAATCTATGGGCTTATTTCACTTTTAAGAGTGCTTACCATTCTCTATTGATAAGGCCTAACCTTATCAAATGAAAAACAGATGTGAGCATTACAATGAATATTCTCCATACAACTGAGAATGCTGACAGCCCAGACTCCACAAAACTAAACAGCCAGGCAAAGCCCCTACTGCCATTGCAACATGCAATCCTTAAGGAAGACAGAGGGAAGATCCTCCACACAGACTTGGAGAGAAACCAAGGAAGGGACTTGAATAAATAGATACCACAGAGGCTCACACATCCCAAATCAACTGTATAACCAGTAAGGGTGGATCCTGTAGACTGACTGAACCTGTGCAAAATTCTATCCACATGCAACTCCCCCTCGAGCAAGGCCCAGCCTCACACACCTGACTATGGTCTTCAGCTGATCTGCCTTCTCCGGCAGCAGGGGAACGGAGGGTGCCCTTTCAGCAGATTCCAGGGTGAGGATCCTCGCCTGAAGGTCGTTGGTTTTCACCCCAAGTTACAGACACGAAATCATGGCCACCCCGGAGAGGAGGGTGGCCAGGGTGGTGCACGGGGGCATGGCACAGGTGCAATGCTGCCTGGAAGGGCTGGGTTCTTCAGATCCAGCCTTTCACCCTGCTCCCTTCCCCACAGGCTTCTTCACCAGCATGGTAAGGGGGGGGTCCTCTGGCCACCTTCTACCTCCTGCCAAGACAACTGGCCAGAGGAGTAGCGACAAGTCCTCCAAAGTTCAGTCCTGGCGGCTGCACAAGTAGTTGGCAGAGTAGGTGCCAGGCAGGCGCGGTGAGGGACCTGTATGGGGCTCAGCACGGGGACCCGCAGGCAAGGACCATCCTCAGCCTGTGGCTCTCCTCCCAGCTGGGAGCAAAACAAACAAAAATAAATAATGCTCTCCTCTGCACTCCTCTGAGCTCCTCTGAGCTCTTCTGCTCTCCTCCTCCTCTGCTCTCTGCCTCCTTTGCTCTCTTCCTCCTCTGCTCTCCTCCTCCTCTGCTCTCTTCCTCCTCAATTGGATGATAAACTTGGCTTCAGGTGTGTTAGGGAGATAGAAGCGTAAAGGTAGAAGAGGGAAATGGGTTTCAAATGTACCCTAAGTGCATCAAGTATTGAAAATGAGTACTTCGTTTATGGCTCTGCAACAATCTAACATGTCCTCGGACCCTTTTCGTGCCAATAAGATAGAGGAGAGTTGTGTGACAGATCTCTGGTCTTGCAGGCTTTAGGTTGTAACAGAAAGGAGAACTAGATGGTTCTGAATGTTTATTCAAGGTCCATCCACCCACTTCCTCACTTTCAGCCCTCCCATTATGTTCTTAAGCTTCAAGGAAATAAGTGTTTCTGTTCTCTCACCCGATCCACTTCATTCCCCCCATGTACGGTCCAGTGCCAGGTGCTAGCAAGATCAACAGGGAGCAAGGTGTGGGTACTGTTCATTGGGAGCTGCAGGCTTGCTGTGTTGGCTGGTCCCTCTGGAAGGAATGCTGGTGGCTCCCCTACCCTCTCCTCCTCGTGGGAGAGACCCCCATGACCTGTGTTTGCATTTGCCTCTGTGCTTATATAGCCTCTGTATTTACACCTGACCATGTTAGGGCAAATAGGCTTCCCCTAGTTCTTAAGCAATGAGCCAGAGCTGTCCAGTCAACGGTGGTTTGGCAGCATTATGCTGCCTTTAGCCATTTGGGAACCGTATGAAATTGGTCATGGCCCCTTCCAGGATGTGCAGCCTACCAGAGAGCACAGGCGTGAGGCAGAAATAGCAGGGCCTCCTCTTGAGCACAGACCCCTCTCCTCCCGCCTTGTTCCTTTGCTGGGGCTGGCAAGCCTCATAGGCAGGGTGGCCCGACGAGCTAGGATGGCCAGCCAATGACAGGTAAGATCCTTCAGGGGGGACGACCTAAGACAGGCGCTTTCTCGAGTAGGACATCCACCAGCTAATTAAACAGAAAAGGAGGAGATGTGGGGCGCACCGCCTGGCCCCGACTGTGCACGCCCTGGAGTTGTGTGACTGTTGCACCGCCTCCGGGGAGAGGGATCCTGGCTAACCCCGCCTGCCTTCGGGGTCCGGAACTGGAAGGCAGCTCTAGGCAGTAACCTGGGGTGGTCCTGCTGGTAGTGACATAGACTCAGGCCGCCCCTTAGGGAGGTCCCATGGCCTTCCACCCTTGACGGACAGCTCCAACCGCCAATCGTAGCCCCTGACTAGGTATGTTACACCCCTCCTCTTCCTGCTGCCATTGCCCATACTTAAGATGGGGTTCGCGCCAATAAACAGAGAGCAGTCTTGAACTCTGCCCAAGTCGACTGACCATCTAACTGTGGCATAAAGGTTGGGTTGGGCTGCGTGCGGGCGACTTGCTGCTTATTACCTATTCTGGGTTCACCCTTGGCGGGGAGGGGCGCGCCTCCTTGCCTCTCCTGCTGGTCAGGAGAGCGCCCGGGGTGCAGGGCCCCCTGCATCTGTCCATCCATCTGTCTGTCTATGTGTCTGTCTCCCTGTCAATCTGTCTGTCCATCTCTTGTGCGTCTGTCTGTCTCCCTGTCTGTCTCTATGTTGTCCTGTCTGTCCGTCTGTCTGTGTGTCTGCGCCTCTCTCCGTCTGTGTGTCCGCCCGTCCCTCCTTTTCCGTCTCCCAATCCACATGTCCGTCCCTCTGTCCGCCCCTCCATTCCTCCGACTGGACTGTGTCTCTCTGTCTGGGAGACGCACCCAGCACCACCCAAGGAGGATTCAGCACCCAGCACCACCACCCAAGGAGGACTCAGCACTCAATACCACCACCCAGGAGGCCTCAGCACACAATACCACCACCCAGGAGGACTCAGCACCCAGCACCACCACCCAAGGAGGACTCAGGTCTGTCTGTCTGTCTCTCTGTCTGTGCATGGCACCCGCACCCCCGAGGCACCAAGGCCTGTCCTCACCGGGGTGCCGCCTTGGCTTCCCCATCCCCGAGAAAGGAGAATGAGATGCCCAGGAGCCAGGAAACCCCCAGGAGAAGCGAGAAAGGGGAAGCGGCATCCACTCCCCGTCCGGAGCCCAGAAACGTCAGGGCCCAGCCGCCCCAAGCTCCCCAGGACACCCACCCGGGGGTCCACACCTGACAGCCCAAACCCCCGGAACCAAGACGGGCACCCTGGCTGCCCCACACCCGACCCGATGTGCCAATGGCCTGCAGTGAGTGTGAAAGCCCCCGGGGCCACCAGGGAGGAGAGGGAGGGGGAAGGAGAGAGGGATGAGATCAAGCACCCATCCCCCACCCACCCACCCAACACCCACCCACCCAATTAGCCACCCACCCACCCATCCATCTACCCACCCATCCACCCACCCACCCGTCCATTCACCCACCCACCCATCCATCCACCCACCCACCCAACCATCCACCCACCCATCTACCCACCCATCATTCATCCACCCACCCATCCACCCATCCACCCACCCATAGATCCACCCACCCATCCACCCCCCCACCAATCAATCCACCCACTCTTCCACCCATCCACCCAATCATCCACCCACCCACCCACCCATCCCCATTGCTCTCTCCACAGTGCTCTCCAGGTCCAGGCCTCCTGCCCTGATCCTCCCCTGGTCTGCAGCCTCCATCTCCTCCTCCTCCCCTCCTCCTCCTCCTCCTCCTCCTCCTCCTCCTCCTCCTCGTCCTCATGGCTGAAGCTCATCCGGGTAACTCACCTCCTTTCTGGTTCCTCCATCAGCCCAAGGGAGGATTCGAACACAGTACCCTTGTATGGATGATCCTGACTTCTCACCTTTGTTCCTCGTGACCCCCCCAACCCAACCAGAGACTCCCACACCATCTTCTGGAAGCTTCCCCGCGCCCTCCTGACCCCTGAGACCCCCCCAACCTTGGGCCCTGCGACCCCTGACCCTGTACCTGACCTGGGCCTGACCTTCGACTCCAGGAGCCACAGGCTAAGCTTGCACTGTGTGGCCACCACCACAGAGGCCCGGTGCATCGTTGTGAACCCGAACAAGGGGTCGGTCACACTGCTGGACAGTTGGGGCAATCGAGGCACGACGGAGACACCAGGCCCCCACCCTGGGAGGCCAATGGTGGGGGCTGTGGGGTAAACTGAGGCAGGGGTGGGCTGGCCCACATTCCCTGGTGTTCCGGGGGCTAAGTTGAGGCATGGATGGACGAATGGATCTCCCAGGTGTTCCGGTTTATGTCAAGGCACCGACCCCCCTGCTCTCCAAGGTCCCCGTCGGACAATGTAGCTGCGAATTCTGGGATCTCCTGTGGTACCAGGGAGTCGAGTTCGAGGTTACACTCACTGTGGCCAGGAGGCCCCTGACCAAAGGCCTGGGGTTCACAAACCCGGGTGAGGTCCTGAGGTTCCGGGTGGGGGGGGGATCGAGGGTCAGGGGTCACAGGTCATATGTTGAAGGTTCAGGGGTCATTGGGTTGAAAGTTCAGGAATCATGGGGTTGAACTGGTCAGGGGTCATGGGTTGACGGGTCAGGAGACATGGGGTTGAAGGGTCAGGGGTTTTGGGGTTGAAGGGTCAGAGGTCGTGGGGTTGAAGGGTCAGGGGTAAGTCTCCCCACAGGCCCTCCACCCCCACCCCACCCCCGCCAAGTCCTTTCCCCAGGCCTTGTGTGTTATGTCTTCGAGGCCCAGGCCCTGAACTGCTCATGGGCACTGGGGCCGCAGGCACCGCGGGGGACACAGTATTCCTTCAGGATCCGGACTCCAGGTGGGGCCACCCCTGCCGATTTCAATGCCCCCTCCGCACCATTGTCGGTTTCTAATGTTCCCCGCTCATCCCGCCATTGTCAGTTTCTAACGCCTCTCTTTGGCATTGTCAGTTTGTAATGCCACCTCTGTTGGCCATTTTCGGTTTCTAATGTCCCCCCCTTCGGCCATTGTGAGTTTCTAATGCCCCACCACTCCCTAGGACCGGCCTGTACCATGAGTGCTGGCCGACATGTGCCAGTCCGGCCTCCAGGTGGGCTGCATCCTCCCCGATCTTGCTGGCCTCTGGGCCCAGACCTACGCCCTGGTCACCGGCTTGAGCCCCGCTGGCCCCGTCCACTTCCTGGACGCCTGGCTCTATGCCCGTGAAATTGGTGAGGGTGGTTTCCAGTACCCCCTGGACCACCCAGGGCAGTTTCAAGTATGCCAGAGACCACCAAGAGCAGTTTAAAGTGTCCCCAAGAACACCGAGGGCGGATTTGTGTCCTCGAGACCACCGAGAGTGGTTTCAAGTATCCCCACGAGCACTTTGGTGCATGGAGGGCAGTTTCAGGTATCCCCAAGACCACCTAGGGCGATGTCAAGGGTTCCCCATGACCCCCAAAAGCAGCTTCAAGTTTTCCCAGGACCATCCAGGGCGGTTTTAAGTGTCCCCGAGACCGCTGAGGGCGGTTTCAAGTGTCCACACGAGCACCTTGGTGGATGGAGGGCGGTTTCCACTGTCCCCATGAGCATCCAGGGCAGTTTTGAGTGTCCCCCAAGACCCACAAGGGCAGTTTCAAGTATCCCTGGCACCACCGAGGGCAGTTTCGAGCCCCCCCACCCCACCGGTGTCCCTCCATTCATCTGTGGCAGTTTTCAGAACACTTTGACCCCCTGTGAAACGTGAGCATTGCCTGCGGCCCCCGGGGCTGACAGGTATGGTGGGAGCCACACAGGACCTGGAGGCAGTGGAGCAAGCACGACTTCCGGTACCAGCTGGCCCTGTGCATGGGAGTACTCAGTGCAACACCCGGGAGTACTCGGTCCAGCACTGGCGGGGAGTATTTAGTCCAGCAACGGTCAGGAGGGGGTGGGGTTCCGGATTGGTGTGGGATGGGAGTACTCAGTCCAGCACCGGGGAGGGATGGGAGTACTCAGTGCAGCACCCGGGAGTACTCAGTCCAGCACCAGGGAGTACTGGTTGTAGCACCCTGGACTACTCAGTCCAGTATTGGTTGGGAGAGGTGGGTTTCAGGATTAGTGTGAAATGGGAGTACTCAGCTCAGCACTGGGGAGTACTCCACACAGCACGTGGGAGTACTAAGCACATCACCCAGAAGTACACGGTCCAGCACCCTGCCCCGCAGTCAGTGCTGACTGAGGCCTGTGCTCTGTTCTTTTAGCATGGTGGCCAGCTGGTCTCCCAGGACTCCCCGGTGAGTGCTCCTGGAACCGCCCCGTGCCTCAGTTTACCCCTGCCCCATGGCGAGTCTCCCCCCACATTGAGGTCTTGGGAGGCTCAGACAACACCTACGCCCTGCCAGGCCTCGAACCCGGGCCTCACCGGGCCTGTGCATCCGGGCCAGGGAAGCCCGCACCCTGACCTAGGGCTCCTGGAGCAACACGGTGGAGTTTGGGGAGCAGAGGGCGGTTTCAACTGTCCCCAGGGAGGTTTCAGGTGTCCCCAGGAGTAGAGATTCTGGGTGGGGGGTGGTTTCAAGTGTCCCCAGGACCATTTTGGGCCTGTGGGTGGATGGAGGGCGGTTTCAAGTGTTCCCGGGGGAAGGGGTCTGGGGCGATTCGTTTCAAGTGTCTCCAGGGTGGGGAGGGGTCTGTGGTGGGTGGTTTCAAGTGTACCCAGGGCGGTTTCAAGTGTCCCAAGGGTGTTTTCTAGTATCCCAATGGGGAGGGGCTCTTGGGGGTGTGGTTTCAAGTGTAACCAGGACCACCTTGGGCCTGTGGGTGGATGGAGGGTGGTTTCAAGTGTCCCCGGGTTGGAGTGGTTCTGTAGGGGGCGGTTTTAAGCGTCGCCAAGGCAACCCTGGGCCTGTGGGTGGATGGAGGGCGGTTTCAAGTGTCCCCAAGGGGTGGGGGTCTGGGTGAGGGTCAGTTTCAAGTGTCCCATGATGGGGGCAGTTCTTTAGGGGGTGGTTTCAAGTGTCTCCAAGGCAACCCTCGGCGTGTGCATGGATGGAGGGCGGTATCCAGTGTCCCCACGAAAACCTTGGGCCTGTGAGTGGATGTAGGGCAGTTTTGAGTGTCCCCACGGCGGTTTCAAGTGTCCCCGGGGGAATGGGGATCTGGGTGGGGGGGTGGTTTCAAGTGTCCCCAAGACCATTCTGGGCCTGTGGGTGGATAGGTGGCGATTTCAAGTGTCCTCAGAGGCCTCACATGGGGGGGAGCCTTTGCAGGTGGAGTCGTGTGAGGAGGGCTGGGGCAAGGAGCTGAGGGTCACGTGTCCCTTCCTCCCCACTTCATGTGACCCCTCCCCCTCCCATCCCTTCCTCCCCGCGTGTGTGCACACCCACACGGTCGGAGGTTTCAAGGGTCCCCGCCGGGCCAGCCATGCTGCACCTGCTGCTTCGGCAGCACTGGGGTCGCTGGGCCTGGGCTGGGGCTGTCAGAGGTGAGCGGGAATCTGAACCCGGGGCCCCCAGGGTGGGGGGGGGACGCAACGCATTGTGGGCCATGCGGGAGGCCGGGATTCGAGCCCACATCCACCCGTCCGTCAGTCTGCCCTGCAGGCTCCTGAGCGCCTGCGTTCCCTGTGTCAGCGACAAGTTGACTGGTGAAGATGGACAGACGGACGGACGGAGGGACAGAGGGACATGGGGGGCTGGGGGGTTGGGCGGTGACAGACAGACAGCGATGGGAATCGAGACACGGACAGACATGAAGACAGACGGACAGACAGACAGGGAGACAGGGAGATGGACGGACAGATGAACAGACAGACAGGCAGACTGGGAGACAGATGGACAGACCTGGAGACAGACAAACAGGCATGGACAAGAGACAGGCAGACAGATGGACAGACAGACATGGAGACAGACAGACAGGGAGACGGACAGACAGACACACAGCAGACAGATGGACAGACAGACAGACAGGGACACAGATGAGCAGGACAGACAGACAGGTGGACAGGGAGACAGACAGACAGAACTGGAGACAGACAGATGACAAAAAGACACAGATGGACGGATGGACAGATGGACATCATGGAGACAGATAGACAAGAGAGGGAGACGGACAGACAGATGAGCACAGAGTGAGATACACAGGGAGACAGACAGTCATGGACAGATGGACCTGGAGACAGACGGACAAACACACTGAGCAGATGGTCAGACAGACAGACGGAGAAACAGGGAGACAGACAGACGGACGGATCGATGGACAGATGGACAGATGAGCAGACGGGCAGACAGACCTGGAGACAGATGGACACATGGACAAATGGATGGACGGACAGACACAGAGGGAGACAGACGGACAGACAAAGAGATGGGCGGATGGACACACGGACAGCCGGACAGCCGTGCACCTCCCCCTGTCCTCCGCTGAGGAGGAGGAGGAGGAGGAGGAGGAGGAGGAGGAGGAGGCGGAGCCATGGCCCGTGGTGGAGCTGAGCCTGCAGCCTGGGCCCTGATCATGGCGCCGCCGGGGTCACCCCAGCCCCCCCCCCGCATGCACACACGTACCCAGGGTTAGGGTACTGAGTCCTCCTGCGTGGGTGCTGGGTGCTCAGTCCTCCCCCGGCATCTCCACACAAGATGCTGGGTGCTCAGTCCCCCCTGGCGTCTCCACACAAGGTGCTGGGTGCTCAGTCTTCATTTGTTAGTGCTGGGTGCTCAGTCCTCCCCCGGTGTCTGCATATGAGGTGCTGGGTGCTCAGTCCTCCCGTGCCTCCACACAAAGTGCTGGGTGCTCAGTCTTCTCATGTGGGTGCTGGGCAGTTAGTCCTGTGTCCCACACGAGGGCCTGGGTGCTCAGTCCTCCTCCCATGAATCCACAGGAGGCGCTGGGCGCTCAGTTCTCCTCCCGTTCCTCCACACGAGGTGCTGGGTGCTCAGTCCTCCTGTGTGTGTGCTAGGCGCTCAGTCCTCCTCCCGTGCCTCCGTGAGGGGTGCTGGGTGCTTGGTCGCTCTCTGGGCCGCAGGGCCTGGCTCACTGTCTGTCGCTTCGGCTGCCCACAGGGGAAGGGAGAGACGGACAGACGGGTGGACACAGAGACAGGGAGGGAGACACACAGACAGGAACAGGCACTAACACAGACAGACAGACAGACAGACGGGGTGACACAGACTGAGACAAACAGACAGACAGACGGTTAGACCGGCTGTGGGACAGTCAGGCAGCTAGAGAGACACAGACAGATGGACAGGGAGATAGACAGACAGACAGACAGACAGACAGACAGACAGACAAGGAGACAGTCGGATGGACGGACAGATGGAAAGACAGACAGGGAGACGGACAAATGGACAGACAGACATAGATGGACGGAGGGACAGGGAGACTGACAGACGGACAGATGGACAGACAGATGGACGAAAAGACACAGATGGAAAGACAGAGACACAGACGGACGAACAGGGAGGACAGATGGACAAATAGGGAGACAGGGAGAGAGACAGATGGACAGACAGACGGACAGACAGACAGACGGACACACAAGCAGTGTGACAGACACAGAGACAGACGGACGGCAGACAGACGGATGGACAGACAGACGGACAGATGGACGAACAGGGAGACATATGGACAGACATGACAGACGGACAGACAGATGGGCAGACGGACAGACAGACAGACAAGGAGACAGACGGATGGATGGACAGACAGGGACCAATGAACGTAGACAGTTGGCGACAGGCGCACAGGGTCCCAGGCCTGGGGACAGACAGACGGACAGACGGATGGGCAGGGAAACCGAGGCAGACAGACAGACGGGTGGACACAGGGACAACTGAGAGAGAGACGGACAGACGGACACACGGACAGGCAAGGGGCCTAGGGGAGGGCGGGGAGGAGGGGGACTGGGGCTCGAATCCCGGCCCGGCACCCAGCCACCCGGCACCCAGCTACTCAGCACCCAGCACCCATTACCCAGCCACCCAGGTTCTCAGCCCTCAGCACCCAGGTACTCAGCACCCCAACCCCCAGTACCCAGCCAGCACTCACCTACTCAGCACCCAGTACTGAGCACCCAGGTACTCAACCCTCAGTGCCCTCAGCACCCAGCGAACCAGTACCCAGCACCCAGCCACCCACTACCCAGCTACCCAGCAACCAGCCACCCACACAGCTACCCAGCTACCAAGTACCCAGCCACCCAGCACCTAACCCCCCAGCACCCAGTACCAACACCCAGCCAATCAGCATCCAGTCCCCAGCTACTCAGCACCCAGCCACCCAGCACCCAGTACCCAGCATCCCAGCCAGCCAGTACCCAGCTACCCAGTACCCAGCACCCAGCCACCCAGCACCCAGCTACTCAGCACCCAGATGCCAGCCTTCAGCATGCAGCTAGTCAGCACCTAGCCCCCATTACCCATCATGCAACTACTAAGCACCCAACCAGTACCCAGCACCCAGCGACTCAGTACCTAGCCACCCAGCACCCAGTACCCAGCACCCAGCTATTCACCACCCAGGTACCCAGCACCAAGTACCCAGCAACCCAGCACTCAGCTACTCAGCACCCAGTATCCAGTTATTTGGACCTCAGCATCCAGCTAGTCAGCACCCAGCCACCCAGCTACTCAACCCAGTATCTAGGACCCAGCCGCCAACCACCCAGCACCCAGTACCTAGTACCTAGCCAACCAGCCCCCAGCACCCAGCTACTCAGCACCCAGACACCCAGCACCCAGTACCCAGCTACCCAGCACCCAGTACCCAGCTACTCAGCACCCAGCCACCCAGCTACCCAGCTATCCAGCACCTAATCCAGCACCTAGTACCCAGCCACCCAGCACCAGGACACAACCACTCAGCACCCATCACCCAGTACCCAGCACCCAGCCAACCAGCCCCCAGCACCCAGCTACTCAGCACCCAGACACCCAGCACCCAGTACCCAGCTACCCAGCACCCAGTACCCAGAACCCAGCCACCCAGCTAGCCAGCACCCAGTACCCAGCTACTGAGCACCCAGTTCCCAGAACCCTGCTACTCAGACCCCAGGCACCTAGTACCTAGCACCCAGCACCCATCTAACCAGTACCCAGCACCCAAATACACAGACCACACCATCCAGCTACTCAACACCCAGCTACCAAGCACCCAGTCACCCAGCACCCAACCACCCAGCACCCAGTACCTAGCACCCAGACACCCAGTAACCAGCCCCTAGCCACCCAGCACCCAGTACCCAGCACCCAGCTACCTAGTATTTAGCACTCAGCACCCAGAACCCCCAGCTTGCAAATTGCACACCCGTGTATCATTTTACCCTGTTTTGACTCCACTGCCTCTGTCCCGCCTGTCCGCTCTGCCCCACCCAGCCCCCCATCCATCGCCCGTCCTGCCCTGGCCTGAGCCTTCCAGTGCCCCAAGCAGAAACAACAGGAAACCGCCAGGGTGGGGCGGGGCTGGCCAAGGAAAGCAAAGATTTATCATTTCGACTTCACATCTGAGTAGTTCATTAAGAATGGGTAGCCATTTGACAGGCAGACACCAATGGGGAAGATTCCAGGAAGAAGAGACAGAGACAGGAAAGCAGGAAGATAACAACTCTCTAGAAACCAGGAATTCCTGCTGCTGAATGCCATAAGCATTGTGAAAATTAAAAAGAAGCTGGGGTCAATTTGGGCTCCTTCCATAAGGCAGTGGAGAAGAGGTATTTAAGCATAAGATCTACATTTTAGAAGTGTCCCAATGTACAGGGTGCTGGTGGCTCATGCCTGTCTGTCATCCTAGCTACTCAGAAGGCTGACGTTTGAGGATCATGGTTGAATGCCAGTGAAGACAAGAATGTCTGTTAAAGAGTCTCATCTCCAATTAACTACAAAAAAAAACAAAAACAAAAACCTGGAAGAGGCACTGTGGCTCAAAGAGACAGAGGACTAGCCTTGAAAAGAAAGGAAGAAGGGCTGGGAATATGGCCTAGTGGTAGAGTGCTTGCCTTGTATACATGAAGCCATGGGTTCAATTCCTCACCACCACATATAGCAAAAAGCAAGAAGTGGAGCAATGGCTCAAGTGGTAGTGTACTAGCCTTGAGCAAAACAAAAAAAAAAGCCTGCGACAGTGCTCAGGACCTGAGTCCAGGACTGGCAATGAAGGAAGGAAGGAAGGAAGGAAGGAAGGAAGGAAGGAAGGAAGGAAGGAAGGAAGGAAGGAAGGAAGGAAGGAAGGGAGAAAAGAAAGAAAGGAAGAAAGAAAGAGAGAAAGGAAGATAGTGAGTGAACTCAGGGTCAGCACCTGCGTTCATGCCCCACAAACAATAACAACAACATAGAATCCACAAAATGCTAGTTTTCCAATAAAAGATTAAAAATTTGTTAGAAATATGTTGCTAACTTATTAAAAAACGACCCTAACACTTCAATTTTTAAATTTAGCTCAAATGAGCAAAGCATCAGACAGAACTTCATATGGACCTATTTAAAAGGATCACATTGGCACTGAACTACATTGAGTTCCTACATCATCATCAGTATAGAGAAAATGAGTCTAACCTTACATTTCTTGTTTTTCAGAAAATGGAAAATGCTGAACTCTCATATAATTATTACTTCTAAATAGGCATAATTAGTTGGTTGAGAGCAATCATGATAGACCTAGTAGTTTTCAATGTTATCAAAAGTTCTAAAGGCCATCTTTGATCAGGAATCTTATTTTAGAATAATCCTCACAGCTACCATGTGCCAGCAAAAAACTCAGCCTTATAATTAGAAAGACACCATCACCTCCACTTGGAGTAGCCAGCAGCCTCTCAATGTGTTTTCCTTTTTTTAAAAAAAAAATATATAATTACTTATTTATTGTCAAAGTGATATACAGAGGGATCACAGATCCATACATTAAGCCATGTTTTCTTATACGCAAATTATGATTTCAATACATACCCGATCTAATATTCAGGATGTTTTAGGAATGAAATGAGATAATTAATGTAAGATCAATTACCAACAATTTTTAGAAAGCCGAGCTGTATGAAAGCTCACACCTCATTGTTGGATCCTCAGAATTCATAGCATCTAGGACCATGCAACTCATTGTGTTTTACATCACACTTCTTCATATACATATGGGACCATCCTATTATATTTCATTGTCCTTTCAAGGGTTCTACTCATTTATTTTTTTAAAGAAAATCTCAATACCAAAATGTGCACTCTAGTTCTCTAATAATTCTCTAAGAATAATGTAGTTTGCTGCATACAAACTACTGTGATCATGTAGTTCTAAGCCATGTACGTTGAACATAACAAAACATGTTAAAATTAAAACACATGATTTAGCCAGGCACCTGGGGCTCATACCGGTAAACCTGGATACTCAGCAAGCTGAGATGCAGAGGGTCAGGGTTCAAAGCCAGCCCATTCAGTAAAGTCCAAAAGACTCCATCTCCAATTATCCAGTGAAATGCTGGGCTAGATGTGTAAGTGGCAGAATACCAGCTGAGTGGGCATACATGCCAGGATGAAGCCTTGAATTCAAACCTTGTTACTACAGGTGGTGGGAGAGGAGAGGAGAGAAAAGGGGAGGACAGGGGAGAGGAGGGGAGGGGAGGAGAGGAGAAGGGAGGGGAGGACAGGAGAGGAGAGGAGAGGAGAGAAGAGAGAGCACAATACATGGTTTAATAAGGTTCTAATAGTTCAATACCTATTTTTGTAGCTTTATACTGGTTTACAGAAGGAAAAGGCTTTTTACAAGTGAATGAACAATTATGGAAAGCAAATTGCTGTCTTCCACATAATAAACACATAAACAATCTTCCAAGTAATGTTTTACATCTACATAACTGATTAACTAGAAAATATGCCAAAATACTTGAATTAGGAAAAGTAGTCCATCACTTAAAATATTGTAATTTATCTTTACAATCAGTTTGTAAAAACAACAACAACAAAAACAAAAAGTAGCTGCTAAGTGCCAGTGGCTCTCACCTGTAATCCTAACTTCTCAGAAGCATATGAGCTGAGACTCACAGCTCAAATCCATCCAGGCAGGAAAGTCTATGAGACTCATCTCCAAATAACTACCAAAAAAAGCTGGAAGTGGACCTGTGGTTCAAATGGTAGTCTGCTAGCCTTCAGCAAAAGGACAGCACCCAAGCCCTGAGTTCAAGCCTCAGGACTGGCATAATGAACAATCATAAATAGACCCAAGATATTCGACTGGCAATGTGGCTTAGCGGCAGAGTGCTCGCCTAGCATGCATGAAGCCCTGCGTTCCATTCCTCCTCACCACATAAACAGAAAAGGCTGGAAGTAGTGCTGTGGCTCAAATAGTAGAGTGCTAGCCTTGAACAAAAGCAGCTCAGGGACAATGCTCAAGCCCTGAGTTCAAGACTCAGAACTGGCAAAATAAAGACAACATTAAATTAAGTATATAACCCTCCTGGTAATACTAATGAGGAATCATATTTTATATATAATCAGAAAATAATTACTAAATAAATTAAATTAGCATAATGAATATTTAAGTGGGTCAAGAACCTAAATGCTTACATACAGTACTTAGAAATTTTCTAAGCACTATCTGCTGTGTATCTGTTTTATAATACTGTACAGTAATATGGTAATACTATCATGACATTATAGCTGATTAATATACTCTATGAAGTTTTTGGTAAGTGCCACCACAGTAACAGCAGCTAACTGAGTATTACCACAAGTAATTGAGACCATGAGTGACAGGTGGTTGAACTTCTCTTTGTGTTTAAAAAACAAAATGAGTTTTCACACAAAAGGAGAAGGGACGGACTCACGGGAGGGGCCCAGAGAAGGTGATATCTACCAACTTTTTCGAAGTGACTATGTAAGGAATTAAAAACATAGTCCTCTACTTTGAGAATTGTACTCAAGTCAAAAGTCCCTTCTGGTGGCCACCCATCTTGAAAGTGAGCCACTCAGAAGAGCAGAGAGTCACCCACTTAACTTTCTTGATCTCTACACTATTATTGTGAGTAACTTCCTTCCAGTGGGCTAAAGTCAAGTCCACGGGAGCGGAAGGGACATTGCCCATGCCTATCAGTCTCGACAGTTGTTCAGTCCACAAAATAACAAGAGGTAAAACAATTCCAATAAAACAGAAGAAACAATACACACAGGCCTGATATTTAAAAGACTGACAAAATGGAGATCTCCTAAGCTGATCCGCTGGCTCCTGTGAAGAAGCAAAAGGAGCAGACACAAGATCAAGGTGGGCAGGTTGAGCCTCCGTTAGGAGGCCCTCCTGGTCAGTTCCTGCCAAAAAGCGATCTGACTTGTACCATACAAGAAAGGCGAGGTTGGACGATCACGATGGGCACCCCACCACCTTGGGACCAAGAGAAGGAAGAAGAGGCAAGGGATTCTGGCACACAGGCCTGCCCCGCTCTCTGCTTGCAGCTCCATGCTTCTTGGTGTAGACCTGAGCGGTAATGAATGCCTTCCCAGGTTGGGGCACTACTGGGGTCCTAATCCTGTGGTCCTGTTGCATTCCCATTTCTCCCTTGATTTCTTTCCCCCAAAGTTTGTTGCTACCCAGGTCACCCAAGCTGCATGGTTGAGGGAACGGGATACTGGTGAGGACAGCCGCGGGAGGCACAAGTGCCAATGGACTAGCCAGTAAGCAGCGCTGGGCTCCTTAGCCACGCCCACCACAAGAATATCACCCTTGACTTGAGCAAGTAGGACACAGTCCCCGGAAACCCTTTAGCACCTTCCAAGCCACTGTGTACTGGGTGCGCTCGCATGTGCATATGTGTGCCCGTGCTTGCTTACATGCGTGTGTGTTTACATGGGTGTGCTTACTAAGCCAAAGTCTGTGTATGTGTAAATAGGTATGTGGATGTAGATCCAGGAGGACCCGGCACAGTGTGTTATGAGTGAGCATGTGGAGGTGGCGGGAAGGGAGAAAGAGAAAGAGAAAGAGAGAGTCATCTCGCCTATGAGGAATTCTTTGTTCATGTGCGGTTGTATGAGTGTGTCATGTATGAGGTTGGACATAGGGAGTTCCAATTGTGTGCATGTTTACTTGCTTATTTGAAGTTCCCAGACACCAATCATTTGGCAAATCTCCCCTTTTGTGCTGTCTTCTGCACAAAGGTCTCCGGACTTGAGGTCAGGGATACCTAGCTGCCTCTGCTCTTGGAGATCTGCATGACAGTGACAATGACGCCTATGAATACTGTTGCTGGGTGCTAGTGTGCCTTGGTCAGGGCAGGGAAGGGTCAGTTATCACTTTCCCTGGTGTCTTAGCAGAGCTTACTGCAGGAGCCTTAAACATATGGCTGTGAGCCACGGGCACCAGGATTGCCAGCTCCTGCCTCTAGCCAGTATAATCCTTGGCTGCTCAATAGCAGGAAGTAGCAGGCAGGGATCTGGGCCAGAGAGGCCAAGGCAAGCGGGAAGACAAGAGTTAAGCAGTCACTAGCGCAGAAAGGAGATGCCCAGATTCGCTGACCTGCTAACCTTGTATCTCCCTTATGCTCTGAGCAAGAGAGATGAGGTTGATTGTGAGAGAGGTGGCGGATCCATACACCAGCCACTTCCAGGACTGGCAAGGGCAGAGGCGGTGGGGAGCTGTGTCACACGGGTTCAACCAGGATGTGGGAAGATGGAGCAGGAGGGGAGGTGGAAAGTGTATTTGCCTAGGACCCTGGCCCAAGCCGTTCCCAGCAGAATGGTCAGGGGAGGGATGTGCGGCTCTACACATCCTGTGCATCCCCAAAGGCCTGTGAGAACTAGTGAGAACTTACAGCAAACCCCCAAGGGGCCCTGTGCCCTTTTTGCTATGGCAACTCCAGTTGGAACACGGGCTCAAGTCAGCAGGAGGCGCCTAGTACCTGGCCATGTCACAGAGCTCCAAACCATATGGGCACTGCCCAGAGGCTTCCCAGCACCCCAGGTGCAAATGCACTGTTAGTGAGGCACCAGGAGGCCCTGCTGGCCTGTGAGCACCAACTGCCTACCTCTAAGCAGCCTCACTACCCCTCCCTTAAGGCTGTTCCTGTTGGAATGCAAATGAAAGCACACATCAACAAAGTGGGCAAGGAATGGAGAAACAAAACATCCGGCCACCCCCTGGAGGCTTTTCTGCATAGTGGGTCGCATATGTGCAGTCCTTCCTGCTCAGAAAAACACAGGGCTGCTGCCTAGCAAGCCAGGCAAGGTCTTCAGGTGGTCTTGGCCAAGGGGGCAGAGGCCGTTTCCAGACCAATCGGATGTCAGTCATAAAACCAGAAGGCAGGAAAGGAGTGCCGCTTCCCTCCTACCTTTGTCACAAACCTCCTGTGCACAGAAAAGGAGCAGAGGGGCTTGGGCACAGAGCAGGCAGACAACAGATTAGATAAATGGGGATTGGTGTTCACCAGAGGACTGACAGATCCCAGGTGTGCAGAGGGTGAGAGCACAGGGAGATTTGGAGAAGATAAGAAGGGCTAGGCCAGGGTGAGGCAGTTGTAATTTCCCCAGAAGAAGTGAAGAGGTGCATGGGGAGGTGTGCAGCCTGTGAACCTCAAGAGGAGGAGGGGGAAATTGGGAAGCAGAGGCAGAGGCAAAGAGGCAGTGACGCAGAGGCATGTGTGACTTGAAAGCAGTCCAGAGCAGCAAGGCAGGGACAGGAGGGCTAGGAGAGAGAACTCGGAGGGAGTTATCGGCAAAGGAGGTATGTGTGCAGGGGACAAGCCTCAGGAACTCAGCTGCAGATGGCAGGTGGTGGCTAGGAAGGCCAGGTTGGGCGCCCCACCACCCTGGGACCAAGTAGAAGGGAGAAGAGGCAAGGGATTCTGGAGCACAGGCCTGCCCCATTCTCTGCGCGCAGCGCTGTGCTTTAGGGTGTAGACCTGAGGGGTAACGAATGCCATCCTTGGTTGGGGCACTACTGGGGCGTAATCATGTGGTCCTGTTACATTGACATTTCTGCCTTGATTGCTTTCCCGAAGAGTTTGTTGCTACCCAGGTCTCCGAAGCTGCATGGTTCAGGGAATGGGAGACTGGTGAGGACAGCAGGGGGAGGCCCAAGTGCCAATGGACTGTCCACTAAGCAGCGCTGGGCTCCTTAGCAACGCCCACCACGAGAACAACACCCTGGACTTGAGCAAGTAGGCCACAGTCCTCGAAAACCCCTTAGCACCTTCCAAGCCACTGTGTACTGGGTGCGCTCACGTGTGCGTGTGTGTGCCCCTGCTTGCCTACATGCGTGTGTTCCTGATGCTGTACAAGAGTGTGCTTCCTAAGCCTAAGTCTGCATATGTGCAAATAGGTATGTGGATGTAGATCCAGGAGGACCCGGCACAGTGTGTTATAGTGAGCATGTGGGGGTGGCGGGGAGGAAGAGAGAGAAAGAGAGAGAGAGAGAGTCGGCTCGCCTGTGAGGAATTTTTTGTTCATGTGCGGTTGCATGAGTGTGTCAGGTATGAGGTTGGACAGAGGGAGTTCAAAGTGTTTACACGTTACTTGTTTTTTGAGGTTCCCGGAAACCAATCATATGGCGAAGGCTCCCCTCTTGTGCTGTCCGCTACACAAAGGTCTCCGTACTTGATGCCAAGCTGCCTCTGCTCTTGGAGATCTGCATGACAGTGATGCTGCTGCCTAGGAATATCATTGCTGGGTGCTAGTGTGCCTTGGTCACGGCAGGGAAGGGTCAGATATCCCTTTCCCTGGTGTCTTAGCAGAGCTTCCTGAAGGAGCCTAAAACATATGGCTGTGAGCCACGGGCACCAGGATTGCCAGCTCCTGCCTCTAGCCAGTATAATCCTTGGCTGCTCAATAGCAGGAAGTAGCAGGCAGGGATCTGGGCCAGAGAGGCCAAGGCAAGCGGGAAGACAAGAGTTAAGCAGACACTAGCGCAGAAAGGAGATGCCCAGATTCGCTGACCTGCTAACCTTGTATCTCCCTTATGCTCTGAGCAAGAGAAATGAAGTTGATTGTGAGAGAGGTGGCGGATCCATACACCAGCCACTTCCAGGACTGGCAAGGGCAGAGGCGGTGGGGAGCTGTGTCACACGGGTTCAACCAGGATGTGGGAAGATGGAGCAGGAGGGGTGGTGGAAAGTGTATTTGCCTAGGACCCTGGCCCAAGCCGTTCCCAGCAGAATGGTCAGGGGAGGGATGTGCGGCTCTACACATTCTGTGCATCCCCGAAGGCCTGTGAGAACTAGTGAGAACTTACAGCAAACCCCCAAGGGGCCCTGTGCCCTTTTTGCTATGGCAACTCCAGTTGGAACACTGGCTCAAGTCAGCAGGAGGCGCCTAGTACCTGGCCATGTCACAGAGCTCCAAACCATATGGGCACTGCCCAGAGGCTTCCCAGCACCCCAGGTGCAAATGCACTGTTAGTGAGGCACCAGGAGGCCCTGCTGGCCTGTGAGCACCAACTGCCTACCTCTAAGCAGCCTCACTACCCCTCCCTTAAGGCTGTTCCTGTTGGAATGCAAATGAAAGCACACATCAACAAAGTGGGCAAGGAATGGAGAAACAAAACATCCGGCAACCCCCTGGAGGCTTTTCTGCATAGTGGGTCGCATATGTGCAGTCCTTCCTGCTCAGAAAAACACAGGGCTGCTGCCTAGCAAGCCAGGCAAGGTCTTCAGGTGGTCTTGGCCAAGGGGGCAGAGGCCGTTTCCAGACCAATCGGATGTCAGTCATAAAACCAGAAGGCAGGAAAGGAGTGCCGCTTCCCTCCTACCTTTGTCACAAACCTCCTGTGCACAGAAAAGGAGCAGAGGGGCTTGGGCACAGAGCAGGCAGACAACAGATTAGATAAATGGGGATTGGTGTTCACCAGAGGACTGACAGATCCCAGGTGTGCAGAGGGTGAGAGCACAGGGAGATTTGGAGAAGATAAGAAGGGCTAGGCCAGGGTGAGGCAGTTGTAATTTCCCCAGAAGAAGTGAAGAGGTGCATGGGGAGGTGTGCAGCCTGTGAACCTCAAGAGGAGGAGGGGGAAATTGGGAAGCAGAGGCAGAGGCAAAGAGGCAGTGACGCAGAGGCATGTGTGACTTGAAAGCAGTCCAGAGCAGCAAGGCAGGGACAGGAGGGCTAGGAGAGAGAACTCGGAGGGAGTTATCAGCAAAGGAGGTATGTGTGCAGGGGACAAGCCTCAGGAACTCAGCTGCAGATGGCAGGTGGTGGCTAGGAAGGCCAGGTTGGGCGCCCCACCACCCTGGGACCAAGTAGAAGGGAGAAGAGGCAAGGGATTCTGGGGCACAGGCCTGCCCCATTCTCTGCGCGCAGCGCTGTGCTTTAGGGTGTAGACCTGAGGGGTAACGAATGCCATCCTTGGTTGGGGCACTACTGGGGCGTGATCATGTGGTCCTGTTACATTGACATTTCTGCCTTGATTGCTTTCCCGAAGAGTTTGTTGCTACCCAGGTCTCCGAAGCTGCATGGTTCAGGGAATGGGAGACTGGTGAGGACAGCAAGGGGAGGGCCAAGAGCCAATGGACTGTCCAGTAAGCAGCGCTGGGCTCCTTAGCCACGCCCACCACAAGAACAACACCCTGGACTTGAGCAAGTAGGACCCAATCCTCGAAAACCCCTTAGCACCTTCCAAGCCACTGTGTACTGGGCGCGCTCACGTGTGCGTGTGTGTGCCCCTGCTTGCCTACATGCGTGTGTTCCTGATGCTGTACAAGAGTGTGCTTCGTAAGCCTAAGTCTGCATATGTGCAAATAGGTATGTGGATGTAGATCCAGGAGGACCCGGCACAGTGTGTTATAGTGAGCATGTGGGGGTGGCGGGGAGGAAGAGAGAGAAAGAGAGAGAGAGAGAGTCGGCTCGCCTGTGAGGAATTTTTTGTTCATGTGCGGTTGCATGAGTGTTTCAGGTATGAGGTTGGACAGAGGGAGTTCAAAGTGTTTACACGTTACTTGTTTTTTGAAGTTCCCGGAAACCAATCATATGGCGAAGGCTCCCCTCTTGTGCTGTCCTCTACACAAAGGTCTCCGTACTTGATGCCAAGCTGCCTCTGCTCTTGGAGATCTGCATGACAGTGATGATGCTGCCTATGAATATCATTGCTGGCTGCTAGTGTGCCTTGGTCACGGCAGGGAAGGGTCAGATATCCCTTTCCCTGGTGTCTTAGCAGAGCTTCCTGAAGGAGCCTAAAACATATGGCTGTGAGCCACGGGCACCAGGATTGCCAGCTCCTGCCTCTAGCCAGTATAATCCTTGGCTGCCCAATAGCAGGAAGTAGCAGGCAGGGATCTGGGCCAGAGAGGCCAAGGCAAGAGGGCAGACAAGAGGTAATTGGAAACCTGCCCACGGAGGAAATGCCCGGATCCGATGACCTGTTTTTCTTGTATCTCCCTTGTGCTGTCAGGAAGACAGATGACATGGAGGGCGAGAGAGGTGTCAGATCCAGACCCTGGTGCTTCCAAGTCTGGCAAGGGCTGAGGCGGTGGGCAAGCTGTCCCACACGGGTTCAGCCAGGATGTGGGAGGATGGAGCAGGAGGGACGGTGGAAATTGTATTTACCTAGAAACATGGCCCAAGCCAGCCCCAGCCGAATGGCCATGGGAGGGATTTGCGGCTCCAGAGGTCCTGTGAACTTCAACTATGACACTGTAACACAAGGGCTGGAGGAAGACTGACAGGATGACTTGCATTGTGCAGGTGTTTCTACCAGAAGAAAGAAGGCATTGTAGCAGGCAGGGTCAAGGCTAAGGCTACAGAATGAAAGTCATGTTTTCTGGCCCATGGGGAACTGAAGTATGCAAACGCTGGGCTGACAGGTACCATTTTATAACAGATGATCTGCTAATTGCATTTTATTAAATACTAAAAAAAGTTGGATGAGTAAAAGCATAAAAAATACTCGAAATGAGTACTAACTATGATAAGGGCATCCAAAGTCACAGGAAAACTTTCTTTAAGCACAAAAATGGATTCCACAACAGCATTTATTTCAAAATTTCTGTCTTCTCAGAATTAATGTTTTAAACAATGATTCGTATAACTATCAATATTCCAATGGTCTTCAAGTTAATGCATACAAACGTCAAATTTTGTAAGGTTTACAAAGATAGGAAATCCCAATTATAAGGTGATATAACTGTGGTAGATATGGAGAACTGCAAATTCTAGCAATAAGCAAATAAAGTAAAGGTAAACTCTGGAGACTAAGTTGTTTTTATTTACATAAGGAGTTTTTGACTAGTAAATACCCAATCAATGTAAGAAGAAAAGGTATTCTCATCAGTGATAGTTGAATACTATCCTATCTCAAAACATTCTGGCTTTCTCTGAAATGGTTTTGAGAGGAGTCACTGTTTGGATTTTCCTTCTAAGTGTATAATGATTTAGCTCTAATGATACAAATGACTTAAATTAACATAATTCTGAGTGCATACTTGACTAACAAATCTTAAGATTTTAGATATATTTTAGGATTAAAGTGATTCCCAATTCAATGTTTCTATCGGACTGAAACTACCGTGCTATCTCCTCATTTCTTCTGAGTAGACACTATTAAACTTCTCCATGAGTTTACATATTTTTTACAAACTTATTAAATCATCAGGGACTCTGTCTTATGGTGTAGGAAGGACAGAAACACAAAACCAAAATGAAGCCAAACCTTCAAGAAGTTGACACAAAAAGTACACAAAAGTCAGCCCTGGAAATAAGGGCAGAATAAGGGAAATAAGGGCTATCATTAGAAAGTAACCTAAAGGTTCAGGGGAAGAAGAAATTAGTTTTGGACAGGAAGACCAGTATCTGAACTGGCCCCCAAGAGGCCTGAAGTTAGAAGGCTGTTTGCGTGTTCCATACTAGCGGGAACAAATCACAGAGGGGAAAAAAGAGAAAAGAAAAGAGGGAAATCTGGGAATATGGAAAGGAGCTCCATTGTGAAAGGCTTTTAGTATCAGACCAGGAAGGACTAAAGGAAAAGCAGTCAATTCAGGTTTTTAAGAAGAAAAAAATGCAATCAAAACCAGCTCAAAAGTAAGAGTTCTCCTCACTGTTCCTCAATAATCAGCTCTTGTCTGTTGAAAACAAAAAGTAGAGTGCCTATGGTCCATACCTGTAATGAACCTACTCAGAATGCTGAGATCTGCAGATCACAATTTGAAGCCAGCCTGGGCAGAAAAGCCCATGAGACTCACGTCTAATTAATCATCAGAAAGCAAAAGGGGAGCTGGGGCTCCAATGGCACAGCGCTGGACTTGAACAAAAATGCTCAGCTATAGTGCCCAGGCCCTAGTTCAAACCTCAAGAGCACACACACACACACACTCACACACACACACACACACACACACACCAGCTCAGAGATTACTAGACATAATAGCCTAAAAGTTGTCATTTGAGCCTAAATAAAGCTATATACAATGCTGATTGGGAATAACTACAAGGCCTTTAGAAGTAACAAATGCCATTTGTAAGGAAATGGAAGGACTTGGAAAAAATTATACTAAATGAAGTGAGACAGACCCAAAGAAACATGGACACTATGGTCTCCCTTATTGGGAATAATTAGTACAGGTTTAGGCAAGTTATAGCAGAGCATCACAAGGCCCAATTGCTATACCCTTATGAACACATAAGATGATGCTAAGTGAAATGAACTCCATGTTATGGATACAATTGTTATATCACAGTTGTAACTACTATCAATGTCCCATGTGTATCTGTAGCTTCTACTATTGATGATGTTCTTGTATCACCTTCCTGTGGTTGTACCTACACTATCTCAGTAATTTATCTGAGTATATTGGAAACCGTGTATACTGGTATTGGAACTAGGAAATTGAAAGGGAATACCAAAATTGAGAGACACAGGGTAAAAAAAGACAAACAAATACAAAAGCAATACGTGCAAAAATGTTTGGTGTAAGTGAACTGAACAACTCAGGGGGGGAAAGGGTAAGGGGGAGAGTGGAGTGGGGTTTGAGGAACAAGGTAACAAACAGTACAACAAATGTATCCAATGCCTAATGTATGAAACTGTAACCTCTGTACATCAGTTTAATAATAAAAATTTGAAAAAAAAGAAAAAAAAGAAAGGAATTACGTCACAAGGATAATAAAAAAATATAAGTAACAAATGTAAGACTTATAGAAAAGCATGAACTGGATGACAGCAAGACAGAAAATAAAACAGTAGGCGGCTATCAGGAGGAATAGAATGAGCCAATAGATTCAGTCTTGGAGGTACGATGTAGAAGGTGACACTAACACATTTTATTTGGGATGACCACCCTGTAACTACAACTCAAAACCCCAGAGCTGAAAGTCAACACAGAAGTTTCTTCCAAACAGAGGACAACGTCAATATCAAGACATTAAAAAAAAGAGAGAGAAAGAGAGAGAGAGAGATCCAGTAATATTCATGGGGGCTGTTCTTGCCAGCCCAAGGAAGAAAGGATTCTGAGGGGAAGAGACCAGCGAAAAAGAAGACAATCAAGAAAAATGTCATAAAAGAGAATGTAAGTTTGAGCAAGGAAGAACACTCAGAGAGACAAATGCTAGAGAGAGAGGAAACACCTGAGAAAGCACTTACGGTTTTCCTGTCAAAATCATCTTCCCCTTTCACACATCCTACAGAATTGTTAAAACGATGACTGGTCTAGTCCTTGGCTAAGGTAGTTTGAAGTTTTTTAACCTATACCAACCTTGGTCTATTGATGACATGGGTCATGAATATCTGGGTCCTACGTGAAGGTTAAAATCTCATTGCTACCCAGGCTGTAAGCATGTAATCTATAATGGCACTGGACTCGGCTCTCCACTCCACTTCCCTCCATGGATACAGCACTTCAGAACTATTTGACACAAATTACCTATCTTCAGAACTGGCTTGAAACTAAGCTTCCATCCATCTCTACCCGTTTAATACAATCAAGCCAAGCCACTGCACGAATTGCCTCCCAGCAGCCCCTCCTCTCCTCTCATTCCCTGCACGGGATCATCTGTTGGTCAGACATCAATCCTACTCTCTGGTGAACAGCTGACTCTGTTAGGGGTCGGTAGCAGGACCACCCAGCAGCTGCACCATGTTTTAGAGACAAAGCATGGTGGCCAATGTTTATGAGAATTGGAATACGGGGAAGCAAAGCAGTTAAAGCCCTTGGTAAGTGAAGAAACATTGTGCAAGTTAGCTCTTGGGAAAATGTTCTCCAGTGACTTCTCTGACATCATTCACAAGGCAGACAAGCAGGCAGTAACAGTCAACTTGCAGATTATGCACTTAATCCTCATACATTTATTTTTATTTTTTTATTTTTTTTTGGCCAGTCCTGGGCCTTGGACTCAGGGCCTGAGCACTGTCCCTGGCTTCTTCCCGCTCAAGGCTAGCACTCTGCCACTTGAGCCACAGCACCGCTTCTGGCCGTTTTCTGCATATGTGGTGCTGGGGAATCGAACCTAGGGCCTTGTGTATCCGAGGCAGGCACTCATGCCACTAGGCTATAGCCCCAGCCCCCCTCATGCATTTATTGACACTCTACTTGGTGCGAGACATTGTGTAAAGACTAGATCATTTACCCACTTTAATTCATAGGCATGACTGAAACCCTCAAAGACTCTCTTGTTCAAATCTAGTTTGGCTTTAAGATCAGAGATCAAATGCCAGCACCTCCAGACAGATATCCATGAACCTTTCTCAGGCAACAGTAACAACTCTTTTCTCCCAAGTCTCATAGAATGCTGTTCATGGACTTCTTTTATGAAACACAATGATCCTCATACATTGTAATTCTTTACATGTGCTCTCTCCTAATAAACTTTCTCTCTATATATGCACATATACATATGTGTCTATATATATGTGTGTATACATATGCGTATATATATGTATATATACATACGTATATATGCATATATATAACTGAAATCCAAGATTCATGTCGTGATAATACCCCATTATCTTCCCACATCCCAAAGCATAATGCATCTCCTTTGATAATGAGTGCGTTCATGAGCTAGACTTTGTCCACCAAAGGCTCGATACATATTAGAAGTTTGATTATATAAAGGCAATAATCTTATTCTCTGCAATTAAAAGTCAATCTTAACATCTAAAAATAGGGAAAATAAAACTGTAAATAAGTGCAACATAGCAAATTATCCTAATTCCAATGTTAACACTTTATGTGGTACAATTTGATCAAGATGAGATTCAACTTCAACTTTCATCTTTCTATCTAATAGAGTTTTCTAAAAAGAAACAAATACATTAAATTACAAAATTTATAACTTAAGTGTTTCAAGTGAACTGTTTTGAAATACTTTAGTATATGAATTATTCTTAAATCTTACGGGTTCATTAAAATGGCTCCAATGAGTATCCGATTCTCATCTATCAACAAAGTTATTTGTGAGCAAGGAAACTGGGTTACTGTGTGTTTTTGATAGTTTGGAATAGCTAAAATTCACATACCTTTCTAATTTACCATCATTTGGTTCAAATGGTCTAATTTACCAAAAGAAAATCTTGATTCTTTTTGAGAAAATACTGAGGCTACATGGGCCAAATAAATAGGAAAAAGGACCCTAAGCCTTTTTTATTTCAGGAGATGAGTATCTAGTAAGAAGAGTAATGGGTTAGTGTTTAGAATTCTAGGTCCATGCTTAGATGAATGAGCTCTTTGTTGTCAGTAAGTAGTTGGCTTTGTAATTTTTTTTTTTTTGGTGCCAGTTTTGGGACTTGAACCCAGGATTCTGGGTGCTGCCCCTGAGCTTTTATGCTCAAGGCTACTATTCTACCATTTGAGCCAGAGCTCAGCTTCTGGCTTCTTAGTGGTTAATTGCAGATAAGGGTCTCACAGACTTTCCTGCCCACACTGACTTTGATCCACAATACTCAGATCTTAGCCTCCAGAGCAGCTAAGAATATGGGCACCTAGGTGTCTAGTACCCGGTTACTGGTTCTCTTGCCTTTAAACTAGATATGAGAACTTTAAAAGCTTGAAAATTGAAATTAAGTCAGAAGTAAGGAAATGGAAAAACCTCCCATGCTCCTGGATTGGGAGGATTAATATAATCAAAATGGCAATATTGCCAAAGGCTATCTACAAATTCAATGCAATACCCATTAATATCCCACCACCATTTTTTAATGAAATAGAGGAAGCAATCCAGAAATTCAAATGGAACAATAAAAGACCTAGAATAGCAAAAACAATCCTAGGCAGAAAGAACAGTGCTGGAGGAATAACAATACCCAACTTCAAGCTGTATTTTAAAGCTATAGTAATAAAAACAGCTTGGTATGGGCACCAGAACAGGCCTGAAGACCAATGGAACAGAATTGAAGACCCAGAAATGAACCCACAGAACTATGCCTACTTAATCTTTGATAAAGGAGCTAAAACAATAGTATGGAAGAAAGATATCCTCTTTAACAAGTGGTGCTGGCAAAACTGGCTCAACACATGCAACAAACTGAAACTAGATCCTTATATGTCACCCGGCACCCAAATCAATTCCAAATGGATTAAAGACTTCGAAATCATAACAGACACCCTGAAAACACTAAAGGAAGGAGTAGGAGAAATACTTGGGCTCCTTGGCACAGGACGGAACTTCCTTAACAAAGACCCAGAAACGCTACAAATCAAAGAAAGGTTGGACAAATGGGACTGCATCAAACTGCAGAGCTTCTGCACGGCAAGTGACATAGCTCGCAAGATAAACAGAAAGCCCACAGACTGGGAGAAGATCTTTACTGGACATTCAACAGACAAAGGCCTCATATCTAAAATATATGCAGAACTAAAAAATTACCTTCTTTCAAAACAAAACCGCAAAGAACCAATAGCCCCCTCATCAAGTGGGCTAAAGACTTACAAAGAGACTTCTCTGATGAGGAAATGAGAATGGCCAAGAGACATATGAAAAAATGCCCTACATCACTGGCCATGAAAGGAATGCATATCAAAACAACACTGAGATTCCATCTCACCCAGTAAGAATGTCCTATATAAAGAAAACTAACAATAACAATTGCTGGAGGGGATGTGGCCAAAAGGGAACCCTAATCCATTGTTGGTGGGAATGTAAACTGGTTCAGACACTCTGGCAAGCAGTATGGAGATTCCTCAGAAGGCTAAATATAGAACTCCCCTATGACCCAGCAGCCCCACTTTTGGGTATCTATCCAAAAGACCACAAACAAAATCACAGTAATGCCACCAGCACAATAATGTTCATCGCAGCACAATTTGTCATAGCATGAATCTGGAGCCAAGCCAGATGCCCCTCAGTAGACGAATGAATCAGGAAAATATGGTACATATATACAATGGAATTTTATATTTCTATCTGAAAGAATGACATTGTCCCATTTGTAAGGAAATGGAAGGTCTTGGAAAAAATTATACTAAGTGAAGTGAGCCAGACCCAAAGAAACATGGACTCTATGGTCTCCCTTATTGGGAATAATTAGTACAGGTTTAGTCCTGTCATAGCAGAGCATCACAAGGCTCAATAGCTATACCCTTATGAACACATAGATGATGCTAAGTGAAATGAACTCCATGTTATGGAAACAATTGTTATATCACAGTTGTAACTACTTTCAATATCCCATATGTATCTGTAGATTCTATTATTGATGATGTTCTTGTGTCACCTTCCTGTGATTGTACCTACACTATCTCTGTAATCTTATCTGAGTATATTGGAAACCGTGTATACTGGTATTGGAACTAGGAAATTGAAAGGGAATACCAAAATTGAAAGACACAGGGTAAAAAAAGACAAACAAATACAAAAGTAATACTTGCCAAAATGTTTGGTGTAAGTGAACTGAACACCTCAGGGGGCGAAAGGGAAAGGGGGAGGAGGGAGGGGGGAATGAGGGACGAGGTAACAAACAGTACAACAAATGTATCCAATGCCTAATGTATGAAACTGTAACCTCTCTGTACATCAGTTTGATAATAAAAATTGAAAAAAAATAAATAAAATTAGATATCTCTCAAAAGGTTTTTAATGAGATGCCATCAGTATGACACAGTCAGAATAAGGTTGAATTAAATATCTCAGTACCTGTGGCCAACTTAAATTGACACATAAACCAATTAACTACCACAAATCTGCTCATATTTATCAATATACATCATCTTACATTATACCCAATCTCTCAATACTGACAGTAACAAGCATCCTTGTATCATAATTCATACATATATAACCAGACAAACTAGCCTTTCTCCAGAAGGAACACACCAGTACATGGGCAATGTTTATACTTCACAAGATCCAATCATTTAAGTGCAATAATAGGATGTACCAGGCAAGGCACTGGTGGCTCCCACTTGTAATCCTAACTATTCAGGAGGCTGAGATCTGAAGATCAAAGTTTAAAGTCAGCCCAGGAAGAAAAATCCATTGAGATGCTCATCTCCAATTAATCACTGGAAATCCACAAGTGGAGCTCAAAGTGGTAGAGTGCTAGTCTTAAGGAGAAAAGCTCAGGGGCAGGCTCTCAGGCTGAGTTCAAGCCCCATGACCAACCGAATTAAAAAAAAAAAAAGCAAGTGATGTCAAATTAACAACACTTAACACTACGATACCTCTTAGGTTACATAACAAGCAACTTAAGGAGAACACTGGGCTTAGTATATTTACATATGTGCACAGAAAACTCCTAAATGCACAAATACAATCATAAGTAAATAAAGAAGACATAGTCCTGACAATTATTTTACAGTTGCCCATGTGGTCACCTGTGGTTACTTATAATTACTTTCTCTCTCTACTTATTCTGTTTTCCCTTTGTCTCACCAAGCTACTTATGGTTTTATACTGGGCCAGGTAATACAAACCTTCATTCTTAAAGGGTCTGTACAACTGATAGTCCATTAGATATGGTAACTGTAATAGTTTTCCATCGGGGTGGGAATGTGACTTAGTGGTAGAGTGCTTGCCTAGCATGCATGAAACCCTGGGTTCGATTCCTCAGCACCACATATATAGAAAAAGCCAGAAGTGTCTCTGTGGCTCAAGTGGCAGAGTGCTAGCCTTGAGCAAAAAGAAGCCAGGGACAGTGCTCAGGCCCTGAGTCCAAGCCCTAGGACGGGCAAAAAAAAAAAATAGTTTTCCATCGACCCTAATCACAGAACACGTTAATACCAAAAGGCACCTTCGGGGATCTTCTAGGACCCAGACACTAGGAAGTAGTTTTCCGATACCCCCTGATTGCACACAGATCCATCACCCCAGCCAGCACAGTAGCTTCCTTCTTTGCTTGTCCATTCAGAGGCATGAGAAAGCCACAGAGTCCAGGGAGCAGAATTCACTTCCAGTTCAATGGAACCATTGTGTCTCCCGATTGAAACATTCCTTCCTTTAGGACAAAGGCCTCTAGGTCAGCACAAAGTAAGATCATAGGAACAGGAAACGTTAAACTAAATAATGTAA